>NW_028291249.1:0-144161 GCF_041222555.1 Hakea prostrata
ATGTTTCTATGCTTCGAAAGTACATAGAGAACCTGGAACACATACTACAGCAAGCACCCGAAGGACTTAGTACCGATCTTTCTTACGATGAAGGACCAACCGAAATCCTAGATAAAGAGGACAAGCAGCTGCAGAATCGCACCATCCCTTTGGTGAAGATTCGGTGGAAGAACCATACCCCGGAAGAAGCTTCATGGGAGAAAGAAGAAGACATGAGAGAGAAGTTCCCTCATCTTTTTGGAAGCACAGCTACGCTTTCAATTTTGAGGATGAAATTTCTTTTAAGGGGGGAAGAATGTAAAATCCGGCCTTATCCTAACCCTGACCCGGCCTGGATTTATATTG
Source organism: Hakea prostrata (assembly GCF_041222555.1). NCBI lineage: Eukaryota > Viridiplantae > Streptophyta > Magnoliopsida > Proteales > Proteaceae > Hakea > Hakea prostrata. The sequence continues at coordinate 346 of NW_028291249.1, forward strand.
TTGTACGTCCAAAGACCCAAAGTGGTGGTAGAAGAGATTTGTGGGCCCTATTAGTTGAAGATTCGATGCTTGATCCAGAGCCTATGGACATTGACAATGATGCCCCTTACCTGAGCACATTGTCAGTGTTGAGTGAAAATCTGCGCATCGATGAAGATTGAATTAGTTGAAGCACTTATTGGACCCCCCGTGATCAATCCGAAGGTATTTCTAGAAATTAGACTTGTTGATTGACTTGTAGGAGAAAACCCAACTCAATTTGGATCTGTCTGGCCTTCCAAATCCACTCCTGAAGTTGCTATCATGCCTTGGTAAGGGGACCAGCAGTAATGGAATTCGAATTTTTACAAAATCACTTCCCATTTTGTCCCTACCTTTTTGGAACTCGTGAATGAGGACCTAAGCTAATTATTTGCACTCCAGAGCGCGAAGTTGGACACTCTCTTGGGCTTTTCTTGATGTTTGGGAAGATCTTTGACTCCAATCGTTAGTATTACACTTTAATCATCAACTCAAGGTATGATTCATTCTATTCTTCTTCCAGTCTATTCTTTATTCTATCAATTTATGATCCTAAAATCATGGTTGAAGTGCTGCAACCTTGCAACCACTTAACCATGAGTTTCCCCCTTTCAATTCCATGATCATTCCCCCCATTCTTGCTATGTTATAATTCCATTAAGATTACTTGCACTTCATTACTTTGATTCCTTTCATTTCAACCTTGTCTTGTTTCAAAACTGATATGTAAATGCATGATAGGTCTAGATTACTATGAATTCTGGATTCTAAATTGATTCTTATCATTCAATTGATTGATTCCCATCATTCTTTACAATTCCAATGTGATTCTTGATATTTATCATATAGAACATAAGACTTCAAATTGGGCATTTTTAATTGGACCGTTGAATCGTCATGAAATTTAGTGTGTGGTATCCTCATACTATTATAGACATGCGCTCCAAATTTCATGTCGATCGGAGCACCGGAAGGTCAGCTTCGGACCAAGTCTTCATTTCTGCCCTTGGTTAACAAGTCTTGGTCAACTGCTTGGTCAACTGACAGTCGACCAAGCCAGTCCACCAAGATATGAAAACATCCCTGTACTTGGTCGAATTGATTCGTTTGACCTCCGATTCGACTGTTTTCTTCTCCAATGTTACTTGTATGTTGTCTAGGGTACCAACACTGATTTTTGGGACCATTCTTGGTGATCATTGATTTTATTTACGACTCGATTAAGGTAAGGACGGTCGTTAACTCAAGTATGTTAATTATGTAAACATGCTTATACTTTGAGAACTCAATGGTTATATTCCTATGTGTATTCCTTTATCATACATGACTATTCTATGCATTCTTATCAATAGTAGTATGTTACATATCATTCTGAATATCATGTTTAATTATACTTTATAATTTTATATATAATCAATCATGTTATGATATGCCTTTGTTTATATGATGAATCATTGATTAAGTATGATATGATGAGATTGAGCTTGTGATTGACTACGTATGACTTGGGATTGGGAAGTGTCCTTCTGACACTTTTGTCCTTCGACATCGGAGGGAGTAGTATGGGATATTCTCCGAAGGTGTCCACCGACGCTTTCCCGGGTTGTTGGATGACATGCATAGGATTGTCTAGGTGTATGGTTAGGATTATCCTTGTTGTATCAGACCCGAATCAGAAGGGTATTGAGACCAAACGACCCGTGGTATAGTATGGTTGATGGGCACTCAAGACCGGTATCCACTCCGTGAGAGGACTTAAACCATACTGCAGATACCCAAAAGGGGCCATTTATTGGTAGGGTTGCAAATGGATAGACCTGGGCTCATGGGCGCTCAAGACTGGTAACCAATCCATGAGAGGACGTGAGAGCTTCCCGTTTACCATTTGTGGATGACCAATAGGGTTGATGAGTCCGTAGTCCGAGTTGGTCGGTTCCATAGGATACGCTGACTCTAGTGTGAAGGATACGGAACCGAGTTGGTCGGTGCCATAGGGAAAGTATTTGGATCTGACATGATACGACTTAGTCGATGACTTGCATTGGGCTAGGCTTCGCCGTGACATGCGCCAATACTTATACCAATGGTGATGTGAGAGAGTGGTGACCGAATCCCCAACCATGGTTTGATGAGGACTTTACCCAATTACCACGGCAGACCCAAGATATCTATATGATTGAGGGGGAGTGACAGACGACCCAAAGAAGTATGGTGCTATGGCTTAAAGCATGTCTACCTTAGAGACTAGCATACTTAAGGTTAGAATCATATATCATCATTGTCTCATATCATATTGCATCATATTGTGACTTGTATCGAATAAATTGTGTATTATGAAACGACTTGCCTTGCTGAGTTCTTTTGAACTCATTGCTTTCGTCCAATTTGTTAGATTATCCTACAGGTATAGAAGACTCTGGTTGCGCACTCTACGACCTGAGCTATGATCCCGCATACTACCCTTCGGGTGATGGCTATGTTGAGAGTCAGGATTATTGTGCCGAGGAGGATTATGGTTCGTACCAGGGTTAGCCCCACCATGGCGAGGTAGCGGCCGTGTTGGGTTCATTTCATCCTCTCCTTAATTAACTTCGAAGAATTCTGGAGGAACAAAGAGGATAGGTCCAAGGTTAGCAAATAAACCCTAAACAAGCATAGTTCAATCATTAGGAACAAACCCTCGAAGATTGGAAGTCAAATGGATCAAGAGAGACAAGGAAAACAGCTACTATCAGCTTGGGCTGATTGGTTGGGTCGATTGGGCAATCGACCAAGCAGTCGATCCAATGAATAGTACGGGACAAAAATCTGAATTTTGATTAGAAAATCAATTTTCGGGATTCAAAACACTCTGAAAATATAAGGGAAAGTTAAGAACAGTAGTCTGAGACTATCTAGCATTGTTTAGACATCAACAATGATCAAAAGAGTAGAATTCTAAATTAATCAAAAACTAGGTTTTCAGAGAAAACAATCCGTTAATTCTATGGAGAGGCTAGAGAGAATGAGAATTCACTCTAGAACAATAGAAATAGTAGATCATAGTTAGAAACTAACATAAGAATGAGTCTAACATGCTTTAGAAATCAAAACAATAGAATGATCACACCTCTATGAAGATTTCACAAGATCTCTTCTTAAAATCAAGTTGTGCAGATCGTAGAAGCATTGGAGTGAATGGAGATTCACTCACAACTACAAAGATTGAAGAAGAGGTGTTTGCAAGAATACAAAACCATCTTCATAATCACAGAGATGAGAAGAAAATAATAGAAGAGTAGATCAATGAATAGTATAAGATATTACTAACCTTTCTGAAGAATAATCGCTGAAGAACTTGAGAATTCACAAAGGATCTTCCACAACTCGAAGGAATAGGCTTGAGAGAGGCTTGCCATGTTCTCTAGAGGCTTTAGAGACAATTGCGACTGAAAACTACATAGTCCCATTAAATAGAGCATCAAAACCCTAAAAATCAGAAGTTCACAACTAAGCCCCTATCACTGTGGGTTGATTGGCTGGGTCGATTGGCCCAGTTGACCCAGGCTGACAGCAAGCCCAGATCAAGGAATTGAAGCTCCAAACCTCAAGATTTTCAATGGGGCTTGTCCCAACTCATCAAGCAACTCACCTAGCATTGAGGGATCCCTTCAAACCTTGTCCAATTAGGCTTCATGTCTATTAACCAAGCTCTTCATTTTCAAGGTGCAGTTTCTTCTCCAACTCTGACAAGGTTTCCAAGTATGGGACTCCATCATCAATCTCCATGGGTTCTAGGTCAAATACCATGTCTTCCATTGATATGGCCCATAATGTCTTCTACCTTCACTTCGAGTCTTCGAACCTACAAACAATTGGGATTCCAGGTTAGTGTTAGAGCTAGATTTCATAGTTGCCACGAGTTACTCGGTCTCAATACCCTTCCGAATCAGGTCTGATATAACAGGGTAAACCTAGCCAAATATTGCTAGACAAGCCCTAGGTATGTCAACCAATAATCCGGGAAAGAGTCAAGGGGCATCATCGGCAAGTGTCCCATACCACCTCCACTGATGTCCAAAGACAAAAATGTCAAAAGGACATTCTATCACATCCCTCCAGCCGGTACTATTAGGCGTGATAAGGATGATTTTTCATCCTTTCCCTAATTGTCTCTAATTTGAATTCTTTCCATATCATTTCATCCTCTCATTTGAATTCTTTCCATATCATTTCATCTTCTCATTTGAATTCTTTCCATTCATCACTCCTCTCATTTGAATTCTTTCCATATCATTTCATCTTCTCATTTGAATTCTTTCCATTCATCACTCCTCTCATTTGAATTCCTTCCATTCATCATTCATTACATTTGAATTCTTTCCATACCATCTCATCCTTCCATTTCATCAATATCCTAATTTGGCTTTGGCTTGATTAGGTTTCTCTATTAAATCATTTCCATACAAACATTTCCATGTATTGTATTTCTATGTTTATATCTTTCTTTTATTGTTCATAGTTACCTAACAGCATGGGATGTATGCTGCCTATATATTTGAGGTTCTCTCATATGAAATCATTCAACTATTTTTCCCATTGAGATTGTTTCTTAATATGGTATCAGCCTAACATACGATTCTACATCTTCATCAGCCACGTCTTCTTCTTCCTCATCTTCCACCTCTTCTTCAATGGCTACCAATACTACGTCTTCAATGGATTCCTCTCATACGGTTCACTCTTTTGCTACAACTGTGATCCCTTCAGTTGTTGCACCATCTTTCACCACAGATCAGTACCATAAACTTCTATCTCTGTTGGAATCTGGTAACATTCCACCATTGGCAAATGTTGTAGGTAAAGTATCTTCTCTATGGGTTATTGATTTAGGTGCCAGTCTTCAGATGGTTTCCGACTTATCTTTGTTTCATTCGGATAGTCTTGTTCCCCACACCCAATCTATTCGCCTTCCAAATGGTGGTTTTGCTCCCATTACACATATTGGGAATTGCAGCCCCATACCCACTTTACCTCTCACGAACGTATTACATGTTCCTTCCTTTGGTTTTAATTTATTATCTGTTACCCAACTTACCCAACAACTTCATTGTTTCATAACTTTCTATCCTGATCATTGTGTGATACAAGACCTACGCACGAAGGAGAGGATTGGGCTAGGCAAGGCGTACAATGGACTTTATTATTTGGAGTTGGATTATCCCATCGCTATTGTTGTTTTACCAGCCAAAGACCTTTGGCATTCTTGTTTAGGCCATCCATCTTTAAAGGTTTCTAGTTATATTGCACATTTGGATCCTAATATTTCTTTTCCTAAAGATTGTGTTTGCTCCATTTGTCCTTTAGCTAAGCAAACTCGACTTCCTTTTCCATCTAGTACAATTTCTACCACCTCTTGCTTTGAATTGATACATTGTGACATATGGGGACCTTACTTCGTTCCCTCAATTTGTGGTGCAAAATATTTTTTAACTATTGTGGAAGATTTTTCATGATGCACCTGGGTGTTTTTGTTAAATCATAAATCTGATGCTTGGTCCCGATTAAGGGAATTTTTTGCTATGATCAAAACCCAATTTGGATACCAAATTAAACCACTCCGAACTGATAATGGTCGTGAGTTTTTTAATCACCATTCAAATGCCTTTTTTACAACCCATGGTATTATTCATCAACATAGTTGCGTTGATACACCCCCAACAAAATGGGGTTGTTGAACGCAAACACCGCCATCTTCTTAATGTGGTCCGTGCTCTATCTTTTCAAGCAAGTCTACCTCATAAGTTTTGGGGTCCTTGTGTTTTGATAGCCACTTACCTAATTAACCATTTACCCACCCCGCTGTTACATGGTAAGTCACCACTTCAAGTTTTATTTGGCAAGATCCCTTCATATTCTCATCTTCGAACTTTTGGATGCCTTTGTTATGGTCATAACCATTCATCCATTCATCATAAATTTGATCCCCGAGCATCTCCAGGTGTTTTTATTGGGTATCCATATGCACAAAAAGGGTATACGATTTATGATTTACAAACACATAAGGTTTACATTAGTCGTGATGTCACATTTGTTGAAGATTCTTTTCCTTTTTCAAAATTGTCATCTCCATTATTGCCTGTTTTACCCGTTGCAATTTTAGATATTGATAGTTTACCCATCTTGTTAGACCCACCCTTATCAACCACACTCTCTCCCCAACCGGTTGAAGAACCTTCTTCACCCACCCTCCCATCCACTACCATCTCTCGGCCATCTCGGGTTCATCGACCGCCACCCCATCTTCAAGACTATCATTGTTACGCCATGGATGCCCAAGCTCCTCCTTCATGCACAGGTACTCTCACTCCTGAAAATTATTTTTTATCCTATCATAGATTATCCTCACCCCATTTCAGGTATCTCAAGGCCCTCAATGCTATAACTGAACCTACAAGCTTTGCTAAGGCTATTATTTCACTTGATTGGAAGGAGGCAATGGACAATGAAATTGCAGCTCTTGACCTTAACAAGACTTGGTCTCTTGTACCTTTACCCCCAAACAAGAAACCAATAGGTTGTAAATGGGTTTACAAAATTAAACGGCATTCAGATGGGTCAATTGAGCGTTATAAAGCGCGTTTGGTGGCAAAGGGTTATACTCAAATTGAGGGGGTTGATTTCCATGAGACATTTGCCCCAGTTGCTAAGTTGATTATTGTCAGAACACTTCTTGCCATTGCTGCCATCAAAGGATGGTCATTGCATCAATTGGATGTGAACAACGCCTTTCTCCATGGCGATCTTGATGAAGAGGTATATATGACACTTCCACTTGGTTATCATCGAAAGGGGGAGAAATTGGTTTGTCGCTTGCACAAATCATTATATGGGCTTAAGCAGGCATCCCGTAATTGGTTTTCCAAGCTTTCTGGTGCCCTTATTGATCTTGGATATACACAATCTAAGGCAGATTACTCTCTATTTTCTCTACTTATAGAGTCTTCATCTACCTTTGTACTTGTTTATGTTGATGACATTTTAATTGCTGGGTCTGACACAACTGTGATTTCCAACTTAAAATCACTTCTTCAGCAACGTTTCCGAATTAAAGATCTTGGATTGCTTAAATATTTCCTTGGTCTTGAGGTGGCACGTTCCAAGAAAGGTATTTTCATCAACCAACAAAAATACACATTGGACATCTTAACTGATGTTGGTTTCACAGGTGCTAATCCGACTCAATTTCCAATGGAACAACACCTCAAGTTAACTACTTTTGATGGTGAGCCCTTACCTGATCCAACACCATACCGTCGGTTATTGGGAAGACTTATTTATCTCACAATTACTCGTCCAGATATTGTTCACATTGTGAATGTTCTTAGTCAATTCATGCATGAGCCTCGTAAACCTCATATGGATGTCTGCTAATCGTTTACTTCGTTACCTCCATGGCACTCCAGGACAAGGGATTCTTTTATCTGGTGATAGTGAGTTATCTCTTCGTGCTTATTGTGACTCAGATTGGGCAAGTTGCCCTATGACTCAAAGATCTACCACTGGATATTGTGTATTTCTTGGTTCCAACCCTTTATCTTGGAAATCTAAAAAACAAGCTATTGTGTCCCGCTCATCTGATGAGGCTGAATATCGTGCTATGGCTGTCACTACTTGTGAACTCATGTGGTTAGTTACATTGCTAAAAGATCTTGGTGTCATGGTCCCTCGACCAATACCTTTATTTTGTGACAATCAAGCTGCTTTACATATTGCTGCGAACCCAGTCTTTCATGAGCGCACCAAGCACATTGAGATTGATTGTCATGTGGTTCGTGATCAGGTTCGACATGGTCTTATTCAACCCACCTCCACCACTAGTGCTGCTCAAGTTGCTGACATTTTCACCAAGGCCCTTGGAAAAGATTTATTTCTCAGTCATAGAGGCAAGTTGGGAGTTCTTGACATTCACTCTCCAACTTGAGGGGGAGTATTAGGCGTGATAAGGATGATTTTTCATCATTTCCCTAATTGTCTCTAATTTGAATTCTTTCCATATCATTTCATCCTCTCATTTGAATTCTTTCCATATCATTTCATCTTCTCATTTGAATTCTTTCCATTCATCACTCCTCTCATTTGAATTCCTTCCATTCATCATTCTTTACATTTGAATTCTTTCCATACCATCTCATCCTTCCATTTCATCAATATCCTAATTTGGCTTTGGCTTGATTAGGTTTCTCTATTAAATCATTTCCATACAAACATTTCCTTTATTGTTATTTCTATGTTAATATCTTTTTTTTATTGTTCATAGTTAGCTAACAACATGGGATGTATGTTGCCTATATATTTGAGGTTCTCTCATATGAAATCATTCAACTATTTTTCCCATTGAGATTGTTTCTTAATAGGTACCCTTTCGGGAAAACCGGGGGGGGGGGCCCCCCCCCGAAGATATTTTGTGGGTAAAAAATCAAAAAAATAAAAAAAAAAAAAAAAAAAAAAAAAAAAAAAAAAAAATATTATTTATTAAAATAATAAAAAAAAATAAAAAAAAAAAAAAAAAAAAAAAAAAAAAAAAAAAAAAGGGAAAAAAAAAAAAAAAAAAAAAAAAAAAAAAAAAAAATTATAGCGGAAATATACCCCACAAACATATGCGGAAGGTAGATCGAAATCTAAAGCAAAGCTCTAAGCTAATACAATTAAAAGGAAAAGTCTAGAAGAAAAGAGACAATCTAATTAACATCTTCCATTGGCTCTTCTTCTTCTTCAATCTTCATCTTCTTCACCTTTGGGTTGTGCTTTTGTAGGTTTAGGTCAGCATCTAGCTCACGATCCCACCGGCGAACAAGACGATGATGGCTGCCGTCAATAGGAGCCATCAATGCAGTCCAAACCTGAGTGCTGGCTGCCCCACTAGTCATAACCTTATCCAGAGACTTACGAAGCTGCATCATATAAGGAAGGGTCCTCCGTACCATGGCACGGGTTCTCTTCCAGACCTGCAAAGTCATCTAAAAACAAGTCCTGAAGGGTAAGATCAAAAGAACTTAGCAAGTATATCCAATCACAATAAGCATCTTCACATGCAATCACAGGCAAACATATATGCAATGATGAAACAATATATGCAAGTATGCTTCTACTTTATATATGTATGCTGGTCTCTATTGGTAGACATGCTTTAAATCATAGCACCATATCACATTCACATTATTAAATCATCAATTCCAATATGTAAATAACATTATAAACATGCTACTGTAGTTACAGAAGTGATACAATGCTAAGAAAGTAAAACAACAGTAATTAAGTCATGCATACAAGGCATATCACAAAAAGCATGTAAATAGGCATATTGTGAGTTGGAATACTCACCTTGAAATCCGAAATTATAATCTTCAATTGAGAGATCAAAAATCAAGATCAAAATTACCTACACAAGCTTGACAAAACATGTATAGGTCATAAGAAGCAATTCCAAAAGATTGGAGTCGAAACGGAGCAAAACTAAGAAATTATGTTGTTGGCAGCATGATTGATTGATGCCTTGGTTGATGGGGTCGACCAAGCCGTTTCAGTACGGACAGAATACACTAGATTGGTCATAACTTTCGAGTTTGAAGTCTGATTACTCCGAAATTCGAAAGAGAACTTCACACAAACATACTAAGACTATCTAGCATGGATTAGACACCATCCATGGTCAAAAATCATGACTTTCTAATTTGGAAACATGACTTTCTAATTTGATCAACAACATGGTTTTCATTGAAAACACACCTTGGATTCAAAGGAGAATTTAGAGAGAACAAGGTTTCACTCTAAAGGAACATCAACAACAAACCAGAGAAAAGAACTATCATGAGAATTGATCTATCATGCTAGAGAATTAAGATTAAACATGCATTCATGAAGATATCAATGATCTCTTTTAGAAAATCAAATATGGAGATCATAGCATCATTGGAATGAATGGAGATTCATTCAAAGAGGAATATGTACAGTAGATCATGCTTAAAAACTGATAAGAAACAAGTCTACTACAGGTTAGAATAGAAAACTACAAGGATGATGAATCATGTTAACAAAACCAATAAAAAAACATGGAGAATTGCCATATGGCTTCAAGGAATGCGTAGAGTGATTGGGGATTCACTCTAAGACACAAGAGATCAAAGAATAGGCAATTACAGTAGTGTAATGCCTTCCTCACCATCAAAACAATAAGCTAGAACAGTAGAGCAGAGAGATTAGAGAAGAATGGGGTAGAATATTAACCTTGTTGAAGAAGAATCAAAATAGAAACTAGGAGGAATGCTTGAGGATCTTCCTTCGCTTGAGGAGGAGGCTCTAGAGTTCTTCCCACATTCACCAACAATTTAGAGGCCAAACAATTGGGTTTAACACAAGGTTGCATTATTTAGGGTATCCCAAATCCAAAACTTCCAAAAATAACATATTCTGATTCCACAGCTGCCTTGGTCGATGCCTTGGTCGATGGGATCGACCAAAGGGTCTTCCACCTTCAAACTGCTGAATTTGGATCTCCAGGGTTAAATCCAATCACATAAGCCTTCAACCAACTTAGGGAAAGGTCTGAATTGACTTTCTAGGACCTTATAAACCTATCCACACTGAACTCTGGTCCACTTCAAGGTCAAACACTTATAAGTCACTTCTTTATCCGAAACAAATAGGGTGTCCAGGCTAGGTTTTGGGTTGGATTTCACACATTTCCCATTCCCTAATTATACTTCAACAATCACATTCCCAATCAGTCATTCACAAGCACAATTGATGAATCAATACTTAGAGAAATAACCATTCATACATTATCAAAATAATAAATGAATTACATGAATAAGTCCTACTATAGTTACAGGACTTACAGCAGTAATATAATTATAAAGATATTATAAGAACAGTAGTATGATCATGCAATCCGAATTCAAAACATAGAAACGTGCATTTTAGGTTATTAAGAATCAACCGTTCTTACCTTAAATAACTTCGTAGAATTCTGGAGAAAGAAAGAGGATAGGTCCAATGTTAGCAAATAAACCCTAAACAAGCATCAAGCATTAGGAACAAACCCTCGAAGATCGGAAGTCAAACAGATCAAGACAGACCAAAAATTCAGCTACTGTCACTGTGGGCTGGGCAGCCTAGCCCAATCGACCCAGTGAACAGTACGACAGAAACTCTAAATTTTGATCTGAAACTCAACTTCTAGGATTCAAAACACTTCGAAATTTTAAGGGAAACTCTAGAATAGTATCTAAGACTATCTAGCAAAGATTATGCATCAACAATGATCAAGAGGATAGAATACCAAATTAATCAAAAACTATGTCTTTACCGAAATCAATCCGTGAATTCTACAAAGAGGCTAGAGAGAATGAGAATTCACTCTAGAAAGAAAAGAATATCAGATGTTAGATAGAAATAATCATAGGAATAAATCTAGCACACTTTAGAAATCAAAAACATTGAATGAGCACACATCTATGAAGATCTCACAAGATTTCACCCTAAAATCAGGTTGTGTAGATCACAGAAGCATTGGAGTGAATGGAGATTCACTCACAACTACAGAGATTGAGGAAGAGGTTTTTGCAACGATACAAAACCATCTTCATAATCACAGAGTTAAGAAGAGATTAATTGAATAATAGATCAATTGAAAAGGATAGGAGTAATCACCAAGCTTAATGAAGAAAATTCGCTGAAAAGCTTGAGAATTCACAAAGGATCTTCCACAACTCCAAATAGTAGGCTTCAAAGAGGCTTCCCACGTTCTCCAGAGGCTTTAGAAACAAGTGGGGTTGAAAACCATGTAGTCCCATTAAATAGAGCATCAAAACCCTAAAAATCAGAGATTTACACTTAAGCCCTTGTCACTGTGGGCAGTCTGGCTGGGTTGATTGACCAGTCGACCCAGGCTGATAGCAAGCCCAAAATAGGGAATTGAAGCTCCAAACCTCAAAATTTTCAATGTGGCTTCTCCCAACTCAATAAGCAACTCACCTAGCATTGAGGGACCCTTTAAACCATGTCAAACTAGGCTTCAAGTCCATCAACCAAGCTCTTCAACACCAAGGTGAAGTTTCTTCTCCAACTCTGACAAGGTTTCCAAGTATGGAACTCCATCATCAATCTCCATGGGTTTTGGATCAAACACCATTCTTCCATTGAGATGTCCCATAATTGTCTTCTTCCTTCACTTTAGGTCTTCGGACCTACAACCAAAAAGGGTTTCCAGGTTAGGGTTTCGGCTGGATTTCACATTCATAATCAATATAATTAAGCAATTCACATTAGCAATGTCCTACTGTAGGTACAGCAGTATTTCAATCATAAGCAAGTCCTAAAAATAGTAGTATGGTCATGCAATTCAATTCTAATATAAGCAATCATGTATTTTTGGTTATTTGTAAACGAACATCCTTACCTTAATCAACTTCATAAAACTCCGGAGAAAAGTCAAAGGATAGATCCAAAGTTTACCAAAGAAACCCTAAACAAACATAGATTAAGAATTAGGAACAATTCCCCAAAGGTTAAAGATGAAACTAACCAAAACAGAGTGAACTTGCTGCCACTGACTAGATTGGTCGGTCAGGCTTGGTCGATTGGACCTACCAAGGTTAATCGACCAAGGCAGTCCTGTACAGACAGAACCTTTAGTTTTTTTATCCAAAACTCATCTTCTAGGATTTGAAACACTCCGAAATTTTAAGGGAACTTCTATAATAGTAAACTAAGATTGTCTAACATAGCCTAAGCATCAACAATGGTCAATGGAATAGAATTCCAATCGAATCATAAAATAGGCTCTTACTATAATCAATCCGGGGATTCTACATAAAGACTAGAGAGAATGAGAATCCCCTCTAGGAAAGAAAGAACAGTAGATCATACTTAAAAACTACCATAGGAATGAATCTAACATGCAATAGAACCCAAAGTCTGCGAATGAATATTCATTCGTGAAGATCACACTTGATTTCCCTTCGAAATCATCTTGTGTAGATTCACAAAGTGATAAAGTGAATGGAGATTCACTCAAAAACTATAGGGATTGAATGAAAGGTCATAGTAATCACTTAGAACCTTCCTCCTAATCAAAGTGGTAGAAATCAAAGAGAGAGTAGATCTAGCGAGAGTATGAGTGATTACCAACCTTGAGGAAGAAGATTCATCGGAAGAACTTCGGTGAAAGGTTGAGGATCTTCCAAGGCTCCAATGAGAGTGCTAAGAGGTGCTTCCCACATTCTCTAGAGGCTTTAGAACATTATAGGACAGTTTTACTCGAAGTTATAACATATAGGGCTTCAAAAACCTAAAAAATCAATAAGTGACAATTCTGTCCCTGACACCCTTGGTAGGTCAAGGTTGGTTGCTTGGACCTACCATGGCTGATTGACCAAGGCTGTCAACAAGGCCAAAATTAGACTTTTTGATCTCCAAAAACCACAAACTCAAAGGGGACTTTCCCAACTCAACCAAGAGTCTTACCTAGCATTGAGGGACCTTCCAAAGAGTATCAAACTAGGGCTCAAGTCCGTCATACAAGCTCCATCATCAATCTCCATTTGTTCTTGGTCAGACACAATGGATTCAACTGAGATGGCCCACAACTGTCTTCTACCATCACTTTGGGTCTTTGGAACTACAAATAACTAGCTTTCTGGATTAGGATTTGGACTGGATTTCACATCCTCAACGAAAGTGCGGTCCTCATAACCTGTAAAGAAGTCTAAAGAACAAACAAAAATAAATGAATGAGTTCATAGAACTTAGTGAGGGCAACTAACATCCGTTTCATACATTCATTCAATTTCCAATTCACAATTCAATAGATAACCAAGAATTTATAATATAAATAAGTAGATGCATGATGACATGATGATGATATTCCTAACTCTATCATGTAGTCTCTATGGCAAACACACATTAAGTATAAACACCAATCTCCTCTGGGCGGTCTTAGTCACTCTCCCTCAACAAGAGGTGTCTATTAGGTGTCACATCCACCCAGCCGGTACCCTACCTGGCATACCCCAGTGTGTGATCCACAACCCCGAAGATCAAGTATCGAGGAAACATCCTCCCACATATACAATAACATAACCATGAACAAGATATAATCAATGTAAAATTATATAAACAAAGAGATCAAGATAAAAAGAGAGAATGACAATATAATCAGAGTGCGAAAAGAATGATACCAATATATAATAATCAAAATGTAAAGTGTGCGGAAAATCACTCCACATAACACAGCGGAAATGTAGCTCGAAAACTAAAAAGGAAAGATTACAACCAATTCCCAAAAGAGAAAAAGAAAAGAAATAATCAAACTAAACCAAGGTCTCTTTTGTCTTATAAAGGGTATATTCATAAACATAAACTAGAAACTAAACACAGCCACTTCCACTCCAAGGTAAGGCTAATCCTGGTAAGCAGCATGACCACACGAGGGATCTTCACCGTAATCTTCATAACCGCTAGCACCTTAAGAGTAGTATGCATCATCGGCTTGCGCTTCATAGTACTGGCCGTCATACTCGTCAGTACCTGTAGAATAATAACAAAGATATTTGCACAAAAAGGAATGAGTTCAAAAGAACTCAGCAAGGCAAGTTATATCCATAGCAACATAAATAACATGATAACAAATCATAGCAAATGCAATATGATATGAAACAGACAATGCATGTATGAGTCTAACTCTATGTGTGAAATCCAGCCCTGACCTTGACCCAAAAACCTTGTTGTTTGTAGGTCCGATGACCCGAAGTAAAGGAAGAAGTTAGCTATGGGCCATCTCAGTGGAAGACTTGGTGTCTGGCATTGAATCCATGGAAGTTGATGATAGTGTTCCATTTATGGAAACCGCACCCTAATGAAGATGTGTCTAGTTGATGGAGTTGGAGTATTACTTGACTTGGTTCGAAGGCATTTCTACACTCTAGGTATGTCGCTTGATGTGTGTGTAAAAGCTCTTGAGGTTTGGTGTTCATTTGATCCTTCAATTCCCTATTTTTGGCCTTGCTGTCCTGCTTGGTCGACTGATTGGTCGACTGGGCCAGTCGACCAACCAATCGACCAATGGGATCTGCTTTGCTGCATTAGGTCTTGGTTGCTCTATTTAAGTCCAACCTCGAATCTAATTCTTCTTTTGTGCCTCCAAACTTCCTGGAACGAACCAGAGCTCTCCCCAAGTCATCTCCTTTGCGCCTTTGGTGATTTTCTTGTTGGATCTTCATCATTTCTCTTGCTCTTGCATCACAAGGTATGTTACGCTCTCTTCTTCTTCTCCATCTCTGATTTTCTTTCCCTTTTTGGAATGAGACAGTAGAGAAGATGCTGCAATCTCTGTTGCAAACATCTCCCTACTCATCTCCCTAAGGATTTAAGGCTTGATGGATGATCTTAATCAAGATCATCACTCGCTTTTGAAGGAAACCATGTCTTTATCTTCTTTCCTATTTTGATTCAAAGTTCTTCAATCTTAGATCTATTTTTCTAGAAGTTCTGTACATGTTTTCCATGATTTCTCTAATAGATTAGTAATCTATCATCCTTTAGATTCCCCTCCATTAATTTGCCATGATTTCTCCAAGAACCATGACTGATAGATTTATGGTAAGTTTTGTTTCCTTAATTGTGTCTTTAGATTTTTTATCAATGATAGTGTTAAGTTTGTTCCTTAGCACTAGAGTACTATCATGATAATTCCTTTCCTGTTTGGTGGCGATTCGGATTTTGGATCAGAAATCCCTGTTTTTGTCTATCACTGATCCTGTTGGTCGACTGATTGGTCGACTGGGTCAGTAGACCAATCAATCGACCAATGAGGACAGTTGTGAAATCCAACCCTATCCTAACCCTGACCCTAACCCCGATCCATTGTTGTTCATAGGTCCGAAGACCCGAAGCAGTGGTAGAAGAGACTTGTGGACTCTTTTAGTTGATAATTTGGTGTCAGAGTTCGAGCCCATGGACATTGACGATGATTCCCATTACTTGAGTACATCGTCGGTGTTTAGTGAGAATCTGCGCATCGATGAAGACTGAAATAGTTGAAGTACCTTTTGATCTCCCGTGCACAATCCGAAGGTATTTCCCAAAACTAGACTTCTAAATGGACTTGTAAAAGAAAACCCCACTCAATTTGATTCTATATAGCCCTCTGAATCCCTATCTGAAGTTGCTGATCTATTCTGTATTTTTCTGGTAAAACTGCCTGGGTCGATACCATCAACCACAGCATCGACCCAAGGCTGCCAGAGTCGAAAATCAATGATTCCTTAGAATATTCCCTACTCTATTTATGCTAGCCTCATGTTTTGAACCCTATTCTAATCATTGCAACTCCTGAGAATGTGGAGAAGGTTCCCCAAAGCTCCTCCTTGAAGTTGGTGATGGATAATCTATTCTAATCATTGCTACTCACACTCTCTTGCCTCCATTAACAACTCCCAAGGTATGAATCTCTCTCTTGCTCTCTATCCTACCTATTCTATACTTCTTTTTACTGTTGGAACCATGGCCAAGGTGCTGCAACCTTGCAACCACCTTGCCATGAGTGTCTCCTTCCATTTGCATTGATGTTTTCCTCATTCTTGCAATGCATTACTTGCATCTTGGTCATCACCTATGCTTTGCCATGATTTATTGTCTATCAACTTGACTTCTTAGCCAAAACTGAAATGTGAAGTATGCGTAGCCTGATTTATAGCTTGCTTATAATTGCAATCATGTTCCTAACCTATTCCCCAACTAATCCCCTATGTTTCCCTTCAATTCCATTGAGTTATAGCTAATGCCATGATTCTCAACTCTTGAGCTTAGTATTTCAATTTGGGGCTTTCTAAATTGACCATTGGATTATGATCATTTCTTGGTAATTAGTGTCATTATACTGTTGTTGATCAATCCTCCAAGTTTCGGATCGATCCGAGCCCCGGAAGACCGATTTCAGACCAAAAAACCCCCAAAATTCAATATGCAGCCCGAGACTATCTGAGTCGATCCTCTTGGGTCGATACCATCGACCCACAGCATCGACCCAACCTACTGCTGAACTGTGATCTTCTCCATTTTGACCCGTTCGACATCCGATTTTCCCGTTTTCTTCTCTAATCTTTCATTTATGTTTGTTTAGGGATTTAACACTATTATTGGATCATTCTTTTGTGACTCTTGGATCATCATCAACTCAACATAAGGTAAGGATAGTTATCGCCATAAATACATAGGCTATGTGCTTATGCCTTGATCTTCATAACTTAGCAAGCATGATCTCTTTATTACTTTTGAATATCATAGAACTGTTATACATGCTTTAGAACATTAGTATTGTGATTTCATATGCTCTTGTTAAAATGATTAGTTATTATTGTCACTTATGTATATGATGAATCATTTCAATATTATGACTGAGTTTCTATTAAGATGATGTATCGAATGTATATGATATGTTGGACTTGAGGATGTGATTGCCTAGGTATAACTTGGGATTGGGGAGTGTCCTATTGACGCTTCTGTCCTTGGGCATCTGAGGGAATAGTATGGGATGTTCTCTGAAGGTGCCTATCGACACTTTCCCGGGTTATTGGATGACATACATAGGATTGTCTAGTTGTGTGGCTAGGATGTTTTTGGGGTTTAATCCCGGAAAGGGGGGGGGGGCGGGCAGGGGGCGGGCGGGGGGGGGGGAAAAAAAAAGTTGTTTTTTTTTAAAAAAAGAAAAGAAGTATACGTATCGCAATCAAGTAATAAATGATAAGTAAAGTATCGATCCCACGGAGAATTATATCCTTAACTTTCAATGTAAAAATAAAATTGATTTAAATGAAATTAACAAGGTTGATTGGTGTTTGTCTAACTAATTAACCAAATGACAGGTAAAGAAAACTAAGGAACTAAAATGTAGATTTGAGCAATGGAAGAAACTTAATGAGTGACAAGTGTGTTAGGAATCAAATTTCCCTTCCCCTGAATTTTAAAACACAAATACTAAAGCAATACTACAACCCCAAGATAAATCAAGAACTTGGAATGAATGGCAATATGGTATTTTCCAATACACATAAGCTAGCATCCTAAATCAACATCAGCATATTCCTATGAAGAATTGAATTAAGAATGCAATTTAAACCCAATCCAATCAATGGTAATGTGAGGTAATTGGGTATTCCTACCCAACCTACTAATTAACACAACCTAATTAAAGATGATGCTAACTCACACAATTCAACAAACACCTAGACTTCATTAATTTTCCAATTAATGAAATCATAACATTCATTCAAGAAAGATCATTCAAGAACTGAAATTAGTCAATATAACATGCTGAATTCATTAACAATAAAGTGGATTGCAATAAAACTAAAGAACACATGATTAGTTACATATCAAAATTCAGGTTTAGGTACTACTATCATCCCAACACAGCTAAGATTTAGCCCATAACAGAATTCAAATGCATAAAACCAAGTATAGTTGACATGAGACTAGAAAATAAGAAGATAGAGTTATAAAAACAAGAATAAACTAAGGCTTCAATGCTTCCACATGAGCTCCAAACTTTCTTCTTCAAGCAAATCAACAATTCCAGCAGCTCCTTGCTTCCACAAGAGCTCCAGCATTCGTTCTCTACCTCCTTCCTCTCAGCCAAGTCTCTCATCCACCCTTGGTCGAATCTCTCCTCTTCTCCTCCTTGCCTCTCTTCTCTTTCTTTCATAAATGTCTTCAATCATTAGGTTAGATTCTGGCCATAGGATTAGAACCTTCCTCCTGAGATCAAGGGCTGAAAACCATCATGTATTTACAAGAATTTAGTCCACTTAAGTTAGCCCTTTTTGGTCAATTCCATTTGAATTGGATCTGAGAATATTCTGCTCCGTTGTTGTAGCAATGCAGCAACAACTCTACAACAAAGTTAGAGGACATGTTCTTCTATTATGAATCTTCACCTACATGTTCAAGAGAAAGAGAAACAGTCAAATTCATCCATAAAAAGAAGGGAAATTCATGCAATGGTGACAAAAATGAACTAAACAAAATGCAACATGTTAAGACTAAATAAGACAACACCTAATGAATACTATCACTAAAACAAAGACAAAATACTCCTAAATCAAGCCATCTCAAGTATAAAAGTTATAAATCTTAACTCTATTTCATAGAGTTATCACACCCCCAAACTTAAGACATTGCTTGACCTCGAGCAATAAAGACAAATGAAAACAACAACTAACTACTAATGAAAGCATGAGGAAATTAAAAGAAAAGAAAAGCAAATAACCTGGCTTAAGCATGCAATAGGATGAGTGTTAGACAGAAGTTGCCTCTCAATCTTTTTCTAAATTTTCAGATCCAACACATCTGGCCAATAACACTTAGATGTCATACTTTACTCATCAGGATGCTCTCAAGTGTGTGTGTGAAAGTTAAGGATCTTGCCCCAGATCACCCTAGTCTAGCTGAATCATGGTCATCAAGTTTAGTTCATTGATCTAATATGTTGACCAAATGATTACCTCTCCACTAATTAGGAATCCATATCTTTTTACAACCCCAAGAACTTGTTTCATACTCTTTTGAGCATTTGACCCCCAAACTTATTATTTATGAACTTTTTTTTTTTTATTTTTTTTTTTTTTTTTTATGTTGTCATCTTGCCTTTTTACGCGAATATCGCTCATTTGTGATGAAGATACCCGGTTACTCAACAAGATCACAAACAAGAGTGCCTTGCATGCTCATATTTCGGGCCACTGTTGACGTAAAAAATACACATGGGTTACATGCATATTCCTGGTTACTAGGTTGCCCAAAACAGCGGAACATTATTCTCTTTTTCTCTCTCTCTTTTTTTTTTATATTTTTTTATTTTTTTATTTTTCATGCTCATATTTTAGGCCACTGTTGACGTCAAAAATACACATGGGTTACATGCATATTCCTGGTTACTAGGCAACCCAAATCAGCGGAGCATTATTCTTTTGGGGAAGGGAAGGGGTCAAACCTCAATCAATATTCACAATGTACAAAGTTCTTGGAAACAACCAAATGGGGATCCCTAATGTGTAAGTCTTGAAGTTCTCATTTAACCAATTCTAAAATCCTAAAAACTCTCACATTGATCCAACTTTCCCAGGTTCTCTAGAGCTTGAAATATCACTTGGTGCATCAATAATATGGCATCACAGACATGAGTAAATGCAGACATCAGATCATTATAGCAGAATTGTGCTAAGATTTCCAACAAAATCAGAGTAAGAGGCACTGACATTCACATTCCTTAACAACCATCCAAATTTCATGAAAAGCCAGATTAACTACACAAAACATCTACCCAAAACAGCTACTCTAAAACTGGACAGCAACAAAAGAAAGCAACCACAAAAGAAAGCTGACGAAAACTAAGCAACTAGGAGCATCCATAATCATAAAGATCACATATGCAATTATTGGAAAATTGCAAAGCTTACCCCCAAACTAAAGAGGAGCAGTGTCCTCACAGCGAAAGAAAGGAAAAGAAAGTAAGGGAATCAAAAGAAAACAAAGTAAAAGAAGAGAGAGAACTTCCCTGAATAAGCTAGGCCTCATCATCATCATCTAAGGAATGGAACTCATCATCAGCAGTAGCTGCAGCAGCTGCATCTTCATCCATTGAAGCACTAGAACTAGGGTCCTGTTCGCGCTCTTCTTCTGAGGGGCCATTTCGAAGGGAATGCACAAGGTGGGCCCCTAACAACCAATATGGAATTCAAACAAAAACACTAACAAACTAAACAAAAACACTAACAAACTAAACAAAAACAAAAACAATAGAAGATAAAAAAAAACAACTAATCAACAAATGCTAAAACAGACCATATCAAACAAAAACATAAACACTATACAAGTAGAAAAAAAAAAAAAAAAAAGCAAACAAATAACAAACAATTAACTACAACTAATCAGACAAATAGCAAGAACAAACAAATAACAAAAACAGAGGAGATGAGCATAGGGTAATGATGACCCAGAAAATTTGTGTTGGTGTGTGCGAGTGATGGTATCTCCAAAACAGCACCTAAAACAAATGAAAAACTTTGCATATACCCTAACGAAAACAAACACCAAGACAGCATAAGAACAAACACATAACCCACAAACCACAAATTGAACATTCAACAAAAACACAAACAAATCGAAAGTTCAAAAATATAGAATGAAAGAAAAGAAATGGGGAGAACACTTAGCTGATGTGGTGTAGGGAAGATGGAAGGTCGAAATACCACAAAAACTTGCCCGAAACCCAGTACAGCACCGGTAGTCCTCTGAGAAGTGATTCGAGGATGGAATGGGGGAAAAAGTTAGGGTTTTTGTGAAAGATGGGCTATCGGTGAAGAAAAAGATTGCTTTGGTGGGTGAATGTAGGTAAATGGAGGTGTGAAAGTCTTTGAAAAACAAAAAATGGAAGAGAAGAGGAGGATGAGTTGCAGTGGAGGAGACGATGGAGCTGTGAGAGTCGATGAAGTGAGCTGAGTGTTTTGTTGGATTTCGGTTTGAAATGAGAGGTTTTATGGGTTTGGGTTGGTATTGGTTTAGAAGGGTTTAAAAAAAATGAAATTGGTTCGAATCAGTATGGGTTCAGCATGGTCTAATAGAAGTTTGAAGTGTATTTTTGATGGGTTGGTTGGGTTTGAGATGAAACCGGGTCGGGTGAGTGGTTTAATCGTTGTTGTAGCTTTGCTGCAGCTTTGCTATAGCAACGAACACAGAATGTAAGTTTCAACAGAGAATGTAATGTGTTAACAGAACATGCAAGACCCGTAGCTGAGGATCAAAACTTTGTAGTAGCATTGTGGCCACATCGCTACTACAAAGATAGTGAAATTTGCTGGATATTGAAACATGCTCTGTTCAGCAGTTTGATTTAATGATAAGTTTGGCAAAACACCCAATCACTCTCTTTTTGTTCCCCACACTCCCTGCACATCAAAATATACATGTTAGCAAATTATCTGTCATTGTTTTTTCTTTTTTTTTTTTTTTTTTATTCAACACCTAATGAACTAGCACACAATTAAACGAAAAATAATGAAATCTAAGTGACCTCCCTTCTTTTTAAGCCTCTTGAAGGTTGATTGAAGATTTGTCCCGCTCCAATGGTGCTCCCCAATAATGCTTGATCCACTGCATGCTCTAGTTCCCAAGGCCATTTAATGATTTCTTCTTGTGCACCTTCCATAATTGGACTCAAACTCCTCTGTTGCTTCATGTACCTGTTGCAACATTCCTCCAACCAAATTTTAAGCTTTAATACTGAAGGACTGATCCCGTTGATCTCTACTATATTCCATCCCATTGCTCTTCTACACTTCGTCAGCACGTCAAGTAGCATATCTTCTTGCTCCTTTGTTAGCAGTGCTGAAACAAAAACATGGAGTGTTTTGGCTGCATCCAAATGGGCATATTGAGAGTGTTTTGAAAGAGGTGTGAACTCTAACATAGGTGGCTCTTCAATTGATGGTTTAGGGGCTTTAGTTTCAAACTCAGATAATACAAGAGACTCAAATCTACTCCCACTCAATGCCTTAGCTGGTCTTGCCTCTAACAAATCCATATATCTACTTGCTTCATCATCCACTTGTTCAATTTCTATTGCCAATGAAAGCTCTAGTGGGTTTTTAATACACTCTGCCTCCAACTCTTCGGAAACCAGCTCTTCAAGGACATCCACAACAAAGCACTCTTCTATTGCATCTGGAGATCTAGGATTTTCTGTAGCACATGGCAATGATCCTTGAGAGCGATTACTTAAAGCACTAGCCAGCTGTCCAACTTGATTCTCCAAATTTCTCAATGAAGATGCTTGACTTTGAATCATTGCATCATTCCTTGCCATATACTCCTTCAATAAAAGCTCTATTGATGAAGAGGGTTCCATAGGTTGAATGTTCACTTGCTGTTGAGCACTTGGAAGCGGATGAGGTCGAGGCAGGATGGAAGATGGGCTTGCATTCTGTCCTTGAGCATTCCAAGAGTAGTTAGGGTGCTGCCTCCAACCAAGATTATAGGTGTTGGCATATGGGTTATTGGCATTGCTGAAATTACCATCATAGTAAGCTAATTCTGGGTTAGATGGACAGCTATCAAAGACATGCTCCCCACCACAATATGTACACGAGATTGCTGTATGTTGTTGAGTTTGTACAGCTGTAGGCAAGTTTACGGATTTTAACACACTAGTTAGGGATGACACTTGTGAAGTTAAAGTTGTCACTGCATCTAACTCATAAATCCCTGCCACTCTCTTATTTGCAAGCACCTCTCTCAGCTGGCCATTGGTAGTTGTTGTTGGCCATTCTCTCCAAGATCTCATAAGCTTCATTGTAAGACTTTGCCAATATAGCCCCATTTGCTGATGCATCCACTATGGATCGAGTTTGTCCACTTAAACCATAGTAGAAAGTCTCCATTTGAATCCAATGAGGAATACCATGGTGAGGACATTTACGCAAGAGCTCCTTAAATCTTTCCCATGCCTCATACAAAGATTCACCATCCAACTGTTGAAAACCAGTGATATCATTTCTGAACTTGGCATTCTTTGATGCAGGAAAGTACTTCATCAAGAACTTCTCTACTAAATCATTCCATGTGGCTACTGATTGTGGAGGTAAGGAGTTCAACCATGCTCTTGCTTTATCCCGCAATGAGTAAGGGAATAGCTTCAATCTCAAAGCTTCTTCAGTTGCTCCCGGTATCTTGAAAGAGTCACTTACTTCCATGAAGAGTCTAAGATGGAGATGAGGATCTTCTGTTGGCATCCCACTGAACTGTCCTATAGTCTGAAGCATTTGGAACATCACGAGCTTAAGTTCAAAATGTAATGCTTGAATTTCTGGCCTTACTATACTTGGATTCAGTTCATGCAACCTTGGGACAGCATATCCTCTAATGGCCCTATCTCTATCATCACCCTCAGCTGCCATATTATTCAACCCATTTCTCATTGCTTCAGCCATTGTTTGACCTGCTGCTAAACCTCGCTACTTCCTTCTGCTAGCTCAAAATGTCCTTTCAATTTCAAGGTCAAAGGGTATCAACTCTTGATCAGCAGCAGCGTGCTCATACAAGGGTAAAAGCACCCCGAGAATAAAAGGAAACTAATATCAAAGTAAAGAAATTTCAGTAGATAAAACAAAAACTTACTTCTACACTAATTATCAAAGACAAAATTCCCCGCAACGGCGCAAAAAAACTTGTTGCTTGTATCTCAAGATATCACGCAAGTATACGTATCGCAATCAAGTAATAAATGATAAGTAAAGTATCGATCCCACGGAGAATTATATCCTTAACTTTCAATGTAAAAATAAAATTGATTTAAATGAAATTAACAAGGTTGATTGGTGTTTGTCTAACTAATTAACCAAATGACAGGTAAAGAAAACTAAGGAACTAAAATGTAGATTTGAGCAATGGAAGAAACTTAATGAGTGACAAGTGTGTTAGGAATCAAATTTCCCTTCCCCTGAATTTTAAAACACAAATACTAAAGCAATACTACAACCCCAAGATAAATCAAGAACTTGGAATGAATGGCAATATGGTATTTTCCAATACACATAAGCTAGCATCCTAAATCAACATCAGCATATTCCTATGAAGAATTGAATTAAGAATGCAATTTAAACCCAATCCAATCAATGGTAATGTGAGGTAATTGGGTATTCCTACCCAACCTACTAATTAACACAACCTAATTAAAGATGATGCTAACTCACACAATTCAACAAACACCTAGACTTCATTAATTTTCCAATTAATGAAATCATAACATTCATTCAAGAAAGATCATTCAAGAACTGAAATTAGTCAATATAACATGCTGAATTCATTAACAATAAAGTGGATTGCAATAAAACTAAAGAACACATGATTAATTACATATCAAAATTCAGGTTTAGGTACTACTATCATCCCAACACAGCTAAGATTTAGCCCATAACAGAATTCAAATGCATAAAACCAAGTATAGTTGACATGAGACTAGAAAATAAGAAGATAGAGTTATAAAAACAAGAATAAACTAAGGCTTCAATGCTTCCACATGAGCTCCAGCTTTCTTCTTCAAAGCAAATCAACAACTCCAGCAGAGCTCCTTGCTTCCACAAGAGCTCCAAAGATTCGTGTCTCTACCTCCTTCCTCTCAGCCAAGTCTCTCATCCACCCTTGGTCGAATCTCCTCCTCTTCTCCTCCTTGCCTCTCTTCTCTTTCTTCCATAAATGTCTTCAATCATTAGGTTAGATTCTGGCCATAGGATTAGAACCTTCCTCCTGAGATCAAGGGCTGAAAACCATCATGTATTTACAAGAATTTAGTCCACTTAAGTTAGCCCTTTTTGGTCAATTCCATTTGAATTGGATCCGAGAATATTCTGCTCCGTTGTTGTAGCAATGCAGCAACAACTCTACAACAAAGTTAGAGGACATGTTCTTCTATTATGAATCTTCACCTACATGTTCAAGAGAAAGAGAAACAGTCAAATTCATCCATAAAAAGAAGGGAAATTCATGCAATGGTGACAAAAATGAACTAAACAAAATGCAACATGTTAAGACTAAATAAGACAACACCTAATGAATACTATCACTAAAACAAAGACAAAATACTCCTAAATCAAGCCATCTCAAGTATAAAAGTTATAAATCTTAACTCTGGGGGGGGGGGGGGGGCCCCCGCACACCCCCCCCGGACCTAATTCCCCCCGGTATTGAGTGACTGAGACTTTCCTAAAGAAGTATAGTGCTATGACTTAAAGCATGTCTACCATAGAGACTGGCATTCATAGAGTTAGAATCATACTTATATCATGTGTTTCATATCATATTGCATCATGTTATGATTTGTACTTATGGTTATGATTATGGAATAACTGCCTTGCTGAGTTCTTTTGAACTGATTCCTTTTGTGCAAATGTTTGTTAGATTATCCTACAGGTGTAGAAGACTTTAATGGTGCACCCTATGAGACAAGCTATGATCCCGCATACTACCCTCCAGATGGTAGCTTCAATGAAAGTCAGGGTTACTGTGACGAAGAGGATTACTATTCGTACCAGGGTTAGCCCCACCATGGTGAGAGAGCAGCCGTGCTGGGTTTACTTCATCCACACTTATGAAGACATAATTATTAAGACAGAAGAAACCCTTGCTTAGAGCCCCATTTCCCTAGATTTTTGTTAAACACCTGGATATGTAATTAACTTTCACTGAGTTACTCCTTAGATGTTGGATTGTACTTAACTTGATTTTTTACTACTTTTCCACTGCCACTGAGAGAGTGACTTTCACTCATTCTCTCTCTTTTGATTATACTTATATACTTGGTATCATTTATTTCTGGCACTCGATTACTTGTCATATCTTATCCATGATATCTTTCATTTATTGCTTTTACCTTGATTATTATTGTTCATAATTATGTTATCGTGTATGTGGGAGGCATGGTCCCTCGATGCTTGATCCTTGGACTGTGGATCACATACCCGGGTATGCCAGTTAGGGTGCTGGCTGGGTGGATGTGACAACAGCAACCTCATATTTGGTCTGTTTTGGATCTCTTACCTTCTAGGTTTCTTTCCTAATATGATATACATATATGTATATATATATATATATATATATATATATATACTTGTTTAGGACCTTCTTGTCAAGTTTGGAAAGATTCTCCTCGATCCTTGGAGATTCTCTTCAAGTTATATAAGGTAAGGATGCTTACTTCCATAAATACATAGATTGTGTGATCTTAGTTTCTATATTAAAATCTTTCGGATTTGTTACCCTAATTAGATTCTTTTATGAATATATTACTGATGTATTTACTTCAATTACAGTAGTATTATTTACTTGCTTCCTTTAGGTTATGAATGTCATTTAATATTAATTGTATATGAGATGAATCATATGGATGTATGTTTTCTATATATAAATTAGAATGATGTATGTTATGATTGATTGTGATTGATTAAGTTGATTTGGGATGGAGAGGTGTCCTTTTGACACTTCTGTCCTTGGACATCAACGGGAATATTATGGGATGTTTCCAGAGGTGCCCAATGACACCTTCCTAAATTGTTGGTTGTCATACTTAGGGCTGTCTAGCAATGTTTGGCTAGGATGTCCCCGTTGTATCAAACCCTAATCGGAGGGGTATTGAGACTGAACAACCCGTGGTAGTAATGGGGGTTTGTGGGCGCTCAAGACCGGTAACCAATCCGTGAGAGGACATGAATCACATTGCAGTTACCTTTTTGGGCCATTTATTGGAAGGGTTGCATATGGATACACTTGGGCTCATGGGCGCTCAAGACCGGTAACCAACCCGTGAGAGGACGTGAGAGCTTCCCGTTTACCATATGTGGATGACCAATAGGGTTGAGGAGTCCGTAGTCAAGGACTATGAGGACTCTAGTGTGAAGGATACCAGAAAGGATCGCCAGGGGCGAGGAATGGACGTATCTAGATCTGACTTAATATAACTAAGTATAAGACTCGCATTGGGTAGGCTTTACCCTAACATTCGCCAGTAGTTAGACCAATGGTGATGTGAGAGAGCGGTGACCTATACCCCCAACCATGGAATGTCCCGAGGGATGAAGGACCCACTACCAAACGGCGTTGTGTGATGAGACCTTCCCAAAGAAGTACAGTGCTATGGCTTAAAGTATGTCTACCAATAGAGACCAGCATTCATAGAGTTAGAATCATAATACATCATATGACTCATATCATATTGCATCTTACTTTGCTTTGTCATCCTGCCATTTATGTTATTGTGGATGTGACCTGCCTTACTGGGTTTCTTTGAAACTCATTCCTTTTGTACTATGTCTTTGTTAGATTTCTCTACAGGCTCAGAGTATTATGACTGCACATACGAAGAAGCGCAGAGAGAGGAGACATATTTCCAAGAAGGTGATTGCGGTCACGACGATTACCTTGAAGATTCCTCGAGTGGTCATGCTGCGTACAATGCTTAGTCCGTCGATAGAATGGAAGCGTCCTTGTGCTATTTTCGAGCTTTACACTTACAGAGATGTTCTCTATAAGATTGATAACGATTTGGTTACTCATTGTACTTCTTATTGGGATTAGTTTTAATTTCTTTTCTTTTCTTTCTAAACTACTATTCCGCTGTGATGGGTAGAGTGAGTTTCCGCCTCACTTTACTTTATGATTTTGACATTATTGTTACCTTTTGTACTCTGATAATATATGATTTTATTCCTTCCTTATTTGGATCTTTCATTATATATTTTGCACATTGATTACTATGTTCTTGATTATGTTATTGCTTATGTGGGAGGATGATTTCCTCGATACTTGATCTTCGGGGCTGTGGATCACACACTCGGGTATGCTAGGTAGGGTACCGGCTATTTGGATGTGACACTATGTATGTTGGTCTCTATAGGCAGACATGCTTTAAGTCATAGCACCATACTTCTTTGGGCAGATCTCAAGTCACTTTCCCTCAACCATTCCAGTATCTTGGGTTCACCGTTTGGTAAATGAAACCTTCTGGACAACCTTGGCTGGGATTTAGGTCAACACTCTCTCACATCACCGTTTGGCCTATGTATTGGCGCATGTCAAGGTAAAGCCTAGCCCAATGCAAGTCATCTACTTGGTTATATAAAGTCAGAGTTAGATACGTCCATTCCTCGCCCCGGGCGATCCTTTTCGGTATCCTTCTCACTAGAGCCAGCATATCCTATGGCTACAACCAACTTGGACTACGGACTCATCAACCCTATTGGTCATCCACAAATAATAAATGGGAAGCTCTCATGTCCTCTCATGGATATAACTCACCGGTCTTGAGCGCCATTGAGCCCAAGTCTACTATTTGCAACCCTACCAATGAATGGCCCGCACAATGTGATTCACGTCCTCTCATGGATATAACTAACAGGTCTCGAGTGCCAACAAATCCGCATTGCTACCATGGGTTACTCGGTCTCAATACCCTTCTGAATTGGGTCTGATATAATAGGGACATCCTAGCCAAACACCACTAGACAAGCCCTAGGTATGACAACCAATAATCCGTGAAAGCGTCAAAGGGCACCATTGGAAATATCCCATACTATTCCCACTGATGTCCAAGGACAAAAATGTCAAAAGGACACTCCCCAATCCTAAATCATACCTAATCAATCACATTCCAAATTCAGTCATAACATACACAACTGATATCTCATCATATAGAAGAATACATATAAACATGACCAATTGAATATGTAAATGACAAGAATAAGTAATCATACATGGTTCAAGTAATAAAGAAATACATGAACAAGGTACTACTGTACTTGAAGTACTTACAGCAGTAGCATCATACTAAGAAAATATAAGAAAGGCAGTAAATCTTAACAATTCCCAAATTAGAAACTAAGATTCACGCAATCTATGCTAATATGGAAACAATTGTCCTTACCTTAATTAACTTCGATGGACATCCGAAGATCAAAGAGAATGGTTCCAAAGTTAGCAAATAAACCCCAAACAAGCAAGATACAACATTAGGAAAGAGACCTAGAAGATTAGAGATCAAACGGATCAAATTGGACAAAGAACACAGCTACTGTCGGCCTTGGTCGATTGGGTGGTAGCTTGGTCCAATCGACCAAGCAATTCACCACATGAACAGTACGCAGCAAAAATCAGAATTTTGATCCGAAACTCATCTTTCGGGATTCAGAACACTCTGAAATTTCAAAGGAACATTAGGAATAGTAATCTAAGACTACCTAGCATAGATTAGACACTAACAATGGTAAAAAAACAATACTTATTAATTTGGAAACATGACTTTCTAATTTGGTAAAAATCATAGTTTTCAATGAAAACAAGCTATGAACTCAAGAGAGGAACTAGAGATGATAAGATCTCATTCTAGTAGAACATAAACAGCAGATCATACATGAATCTAACATGAAAATAGATCTAACATGCTAGAGAAATCAAATCGAAAGAATGATCATGGCTTCATGAAGAAATCATAAGAATCATAGCTATGATCAAGTATGAAGATCATGGGAATGAATGGAGATTCATTCCCAACCTTGAATACTGTAAAAAGATGTGTTTGCAAGGATACAATACCTTCTTCATAATCATAGTACAAAGATTAGATCATGCAAGAGTAAATCAGCAACAAGTATTAGAGATTACTAACCTTGATTGAGGTACAATCGATGAAAACTTGAAAACTTGCAAGTAGATCTTCTTCAATCACAAGAGAGGCTTTGAGAGGGGTTCTCCACGTTCTCTAAGGGTTTTAGAAACAAAGCCGGCTAAGAAACACGTAGTTCTAATATATAGAGCACCAAAAGACCTAAACAGAGGATCTCCAAAGATTGTGTCCCTGTTGGTCGATTGGGTGGTTGACTGGCCCAGTCGACCAAGCATGTCAGCAAGGCCTAAATAGGGATATCAAGGTCCAAAACTCTTCCAAATCCAATGGGTTTCTCCCAACTCAACATATGGCTTACCTAGTATAGAGGAATGCCTTCAAATCATGTCCAACTAAGCTTTAAGTCCATCAACTAATCTCCTTTTCATCAAGGTGCAGTTTCATTTCCAATTTTGCCAAAGCTTCTAAGTATGGAGCACCATCATCAACTTCCATGGGTTCTGGGTCAAACACCATGTTTTCCACTGAGATGGCCCATAGTTGACTTCTTCCTTTACTTCGGGTCTTCAGACATACAAACAACAGGGTTTCCGGGTCAAGGTTAAGGCTGGATTTCATATTGGGTTCTCCGCGGTTATTGGTAAAGTCCTGTCGAACCGTGGTTAGGGTAAAGGTCACCACTCTCTCACATCACTATTTGGTATGAGATTTGGTGCGTGTTAGGGATAAATCTAAGCACAGTGCAAGGTCATACGGCCTCATACTACATATGGTCCAAATATCTCCCCTCATGCCTAATGCCCTTTTGGTTCAATACCTTCCCACCTATGAATGGAATCCTCAACGGGAGGCATCTTTTGGACCCTATTCCTTAACCCAGTAGTCATCCACATATAATAGAGAGGATGCTCTCCATGTTCTCTCACAGGTTGGTTACCAGTCTTGTGCGCCTAGGATCCCTTATCTATTATATGCAACCCTACCTCTTTATGATGATAGTGGGTCAGTTCGACATGCAAGACCCAGCCACTAGCATCACGGGTTAACCGGCTTCAATACTCCTACTGGAAGGGTAGTAGTACTCATAGGGATTCCTAGCCCAGCACTTCTAAACACCTATCAATCATACATTTGGGTTTAATGCCACCACATAAGGTCACTAGGGTAATGGGCAAACTCACAACCCTAGTAGAAAATACAAGGTAAGGAGAATAATAACATTCCTCCTCTTTCTACTCATATATAACCATACCACATTCATAACAATAATATAAGATTCAAATGTGAAGAGCAATATCAAAACAAATATCTTCACCTTCCTTTCGCACAAAGTCACACACAAGCATATTATGGTAAATAGAGATTTACAGCAATTTATATCATCAAAGGAAACTAAAATAGAAAACAAATAAATTATGCAAAAGATGGTTAGTCATTCCTCACCTTTCACTTTGATTCTTTGCTTCAAAGTTCAAAATTCACTCCCATAAGAAGGTGACTAAAAGATAATTAAACCTATTCATGCAAGAGGATTAATAAAAATAAAGTAGAAGTTAATTTGAGTTTATAAAATATCTCAAAATCTTCCCACAAAAACCCAAACAGAAAACTAGGTTCTAACATACCGTTTAAAACCTAATTCGGCAAAAAGTCAATATTTTCCCACCAATTATAAGTCAAATCAAACCAAAACTATGGGAAAGTCTAATTGGCAGTAAAAGGATCCTAATGGTACCTTCGATTTGTTCCAATTCGATCTAGATCAAAAAGGCCCAAATTGGCTCTACTAAATCGCTCATGGGCGACTCAGAGAGTCAAAATGTGAAATCTTTCGCAAGGGATTGCACCATTATCTCTTATACAAAAGAGAAACCTCAACAAGAGAATTCAAGAATGTTCAAAGAACCTAACATGCTCCCACTACCATAATCTCATCAAAAGAGAGAAGAGAATTTCCCTTAAAACTGAGTCTAAAGTTAGGGTTTAATAATTCTAAACTTTCCTAACGTTCCTGCAATGATCCGAGTCACAAAGCGCCTTTAATTGGTTGGGATCCACTCTTCTCCTTGGCTTCTCCTCTTCCCACAGTCTCAACCTCATTCTAGCATTAAAAAAAAAAGCGTTTAGAGGTGAGTTATAACATAAAATAGGGTATAAAAACTCAGAATCATGATTCTGTCCCGAAGCAGAAAAAGGGACCGGGGGTTGGGGCGGTCAACCGATCCAACCGACCGATTCGAGTTTGGACCCCCAAACAGACTCTAATTCCGATGAGTTTTGGTTTGATGGAAAGGTCTTTCGACGATCTTCGTTTGGATACCTTAAACTCATCAATTGGACTCTCCATTATCGATCTATGGACCTGCCAAAATTGCCTTTTAACACCATCGTGATTAATCTTCTCTCTTCTCTTAAACTCTATGAGAGTTGTCGAATCATCACAAGGCTCATCCACCAACATTGGATCTACTTTTGAACCATCGGGCTTGACTCGAAAGGTCCACAATTGTTGCCAACTCGAGGCCCGGGTTCGCAGTCCTGGAAACATAGGTTAACAGGTTAGAAATCCGGGGGATTTCACAATCGACTATAGTAATCTAGAGATCTTATCACCTCACCCAACTAGCCATCCAAAATGGCACACATAATTGGGCATATGTTCTTCAAAAATGGCACTCTTTTTCGTAATTTGGCATAGATTGGGCACTAAGATACATGAGAACTGCCATGGGTCACCTTTTCACCATAACAACCGTGAGAGCAAGTTTTAATTTCAAGGTAGGCATACATTTTGTTGATACAATTCAACTTGTGGTCAAAATAATATTAACAAGGAAAAATTCAACATTCAGTATCTTAATTCAAAATTAAGAACTTAAGGTAAATAGAGAATATGTTAATCCTTCACTATTTAAGATCAATACATAGAAAAAGGTCATTATGAATCCTTAAGTTTACAAGATTGAAATTGTTGAAAACATGGACTGAGGTTTCCTAATTAGAATAGGATTATGTTTCCTCATAAGTCTAGAGTTTTATTTCTATATTTCCGTTTCCTACTTAGTATAGGACTTAACTAGGTTGTAACTATAAATACCCTATTGGGGTCTTGGGAATAATATACTTTTAGAGGAGCAATTCCTCACATTACAACATGGTATTAGAGCAAGGTTTTGTTTTCATCCTACAGAGGTGCTGTAGAAAAATTTTTTGAAGTCGTTATTCACGGGTTTGTTTTCTTTTCGGGTATCTGGAAATGTATATTGGGTGATTAAGTGCATGTCTAGGAAAATTTTGTCTAAGGAGTCTGGTATTTAAGCGGACCGGTTGTGTCCCTCCAGTCTTTCCTGGAAACTTTCTTGGTGTACTTTGATTCAACAATATACCAATTGGAAGTAACCTAAGGAGATACTTTTCACGTGAATTAGTGGGAATAATTTTGAAAATATTTCAGGGACTTTTTCATAAATTTTGAAAAAGTTTAGGGATTTTTTGAGTAATTTCTCCTTGCAATTATGGCTGATCCCATATCTCCTTTATCTGGTACATCTGAAGAGTCTCCCATGTCTTCCATTCATAGGGATCGTGAGTTTTCTCCGCTTCAAATAACCACTATGAAACTTAATGGGACAAATTATCTTAGATGGTCTCATTCAGTTTCCCTAGCTGTTGGTGCTCGTGGTCTTACAGGCCATCTTGATGGGACTTCTACAAAACCTTCCACACCTGGTCTGCAACTTTCCAAGTGGTGTACAGATGAATGCTTGGTCATGAGTTTTCTCATCAACTCCATTGAATCTAGCATAGCTGAGAGTTATCTCCTCCTTCCTGATGCAGCAAGTATTTGGAAAGTTACTAAAGATACATACTCCATAGTGGGCAATGATGCACAGTGCTTTGAAAGTTACAGCAGAAGAACCTTCCTCTTTCTTAGTACTATAACACTCTTCGGGGATATTACCAGACTTTAGATTTCTATGGGAAGTTTACACCGAAGAATGCTGAAGATGCTATCGCCTATCAACAATGGGAAGATAAACAGAGAGTTTATGATTTTTTAGCAGGATTGAATATAGAATTTGATCAAATTCAAGCACAGATCCTTTCGAGAGAGACTTTCCCTTCTCTGGCTCAAGATTATGCCATGGTAGATACCGAAGACAGTTGAAGGACAGCTATGGTACACACTCAAACATCTGATAGATCTACATTGGTGGCTGATTATGGCAATAATAAATCTAGTTCTGGTAATTTCACCCTCCAGTAAAGTGCGAGTATTGTGGAAAAGAGCGTCATACAAAGGATAAGTGTTGGAAGTTGCATGGACGTCCAACAAATTCATGTGGAGGAAGTAGAAATGGAATCAAGGGCAGCAATCAAACATCTACAAATCAAGCCAATTCTAACACCCTGTGTAAAATCCAGCCCAAACCTAGCCAGGACACCCTATCGGTTTTGGGTGAAGTAGATCTTGTTTAATGTTGACCTAGGGTTGGACCTTAAGTACAGAGTTGTTATCCTTGGAAAGTCCTAGGAAATCAAGTCAGACCTCTCCTTAATGTAGATCCAAAGTCCCAAAATGAGGTATGAAGTCTTTATTAACCATCTCAGTAGAAGACATGGTGTTTGTCCCGAAACCCATGGATATTGATGATGGTGTTCCCTTATTGAAACTTTACCTGATTTAGAGTTGGACTACCCATTTATGAAGAAGAACTTGGTTGATGGGCCTAAAGCCTAGTTGGGCCTAGTTTGAAGACATCCCTCCATGCTAGGTAAGTGGTATGTTGTGTTGGGAGAAGCCCATGAGCTTTGGACTTGAGTTGGGTCTCCAATTCCCTGTTTGGGCCTCACTGACCTGATTGGTCAATTGATTGGTCGACTAGGCCAGTCAACCAACAGTGTGTTAAATCCAAGAAAATCTAATTTTAGGGTTTTTCACTTTCTATTTAAACACACTTCGTGTTTCTTAGTATTCTCTGGCCTCCAAAACACTCGAGAATGTGGGAAGACTCGTTCGAAGCCCTCTTCGGTGATCTTGAAGGATTCTCCACTAGATCTGAAGTCTCTCATCTCCGATCTGCCAATTCAAGGTTAGTATCTCTTCTGTGTTGTAATTTATTCTTTCTTCGATCTTGTTCTTGATTGGGATTGGGAAGAAGATGCTGCATTCTTGCAACCATCTCTTTCATGATCTAATTCTTTTCTTGAGGATCCATGATCATCATCGTGATCTCAACCCTAACACTGAAAATTCTTCTTGAAACGCTAATCCATGTAAGATCCTTTTGGAACCCTTTGGTAACCTTCATGAGAGGGTAACCAAATTAGGGAACCCTTGGGTAACCTCCCATGTGAGAGTAACCACATTGGTTATGTTTGTGTTAACCTAAAGCTTTTCCAATGACTTTCTTGTTATCGAATTGCTAAGCAAATTATTCCCTTTCATCTTGTGAACCTACCTTAGGTTATCTGGAGACCCAATCTAGGTTAACCTTCATGGGAGGATATTCAATTGGAAACCTTAACCAATTATTAATCATCCTCAAAGCCTTTCTTGATGTGATTACTTATTCTTTATTCCCTAGGGTGAATCCTTATTGCACCCTAGCCTTTCCATGAGAGCCATAAGATTGAAACCCTAACTTCTTGGTTCAAATCAAGAACCTATCTTTTTACCTTGACTTGATGCTTTGACCTTCTTAGATTGTTCTAATATGTTCTAGGAAGCTCCCCTTCGAATTTCGGATCAATCAGACTTCAAACGAAGAAGTTATGACCTATTTGGTGTTTGCAGTTTCATACTAGTTCCATTGGTCGACTGGTTGGTCAAATGGGCCAGTAGACCAACCAATCGACCAATCAAGCCAGTAGTCTTAGTTTTGCTCTGTTTTGCTTCCGTTTCATCTCCGATCATTAGGGTTTGTTCCTTATGTTCAATACATGTTTGTTTAGGGTTATTTTGGTGATCTTGAACTTGCCCATTGATCTCTTTCTCGAAGTTTACGAAGTCGAATACGAAGTGAGTATTCCACTCACAATATGCATATTTACATACCTTGTTATGATATGATTCAAATGCATGATTTAGCTACTGTTGATTTACTTTCTTTATATTATGTTACCTCTGCAACTACAGTAGGTTGTTAATATTGTGATTTACATATTGGAATGAATCATGAATGATGTTGAATGTGATTTGGACTATGGTATGACATGTATGATTGTGATGTGATGTGATTGATTAGGTATGATTTGCGACTGGGAGGTGTCCTTTTGACACTTCTATCCTTGGACATCGGAGGGAATAGTATGGGATGTTCTCCGAAGATGCCCATCAACGCTTTCCCGAATCATTGGTTGTCATACCTAGGGCTGTCTAGCAGTGTTTGGCTAGGATGTCCCTGTTATATTAGACCCAAATCGGAAGGGTATTGAGACCGAATGACCCGTGGCAGCAATGGGGATTCACGGGCACTCAAGACCGGTAACCAACCCGTGAGAGGACGGGAATCACATTGTGGGGGCCATTTATGGGTAGGGTTGCATATGGATAGACTTGGGCTCATGGGCGCTCAAGACTGGTAACCAACCCATGAGAGGACATGAGAGCTTCCCATTTACTATATGTGGATGACCTATAGGGTTGAGGAGTCCTAGTCCAAGTTGGTTGTCGCCATAGGATACGCTGACTCTAGTGTGAAGGATACTGGAAAGGATTGCCAAGGGCGAGGAATGGACGTATCTGGAACTGAGTTGATATAACTAAGTAGAAGACTTGCATTTGGCTAGGCTTAACCCTGACATGCGCCAGTACTTAGACCAATGGTGATGTGAGAGAGGCGTGACTTAACCCCCAACCATGGAATGTCCCGAGGGATGAAGGACCCACTACCAACCGGATCCGAGCGACTGAGACTTACCCAAAGAAGTATGGTGCTATGACTTAAATCATGTCTACCAATAGAGACTAGCATGCATACATAGAGTTAGAAGCATATTTGAATATATTGTTTCATATCATTGCATATATGTTTGTTTGTGAATGCATGTGAAGATGTTTATTGTGTTTGGGTTACTTGCTAAGTTCTTTTGAGCTTACCCTTAGGGGGACTTGTTTTAGATGACATTGCAGGTACAGTTCCGAAAGTCCTTGGACAAGGTAATGAGTAACGAGGCAGCCAACACACAGACTTAGACTGCGTTGATGGCTCCTATTGATGGCAGCCGGCATCGTCTTAGACAGCGCTAGATGCTGATCTGAAGCTTCAAGAGCATAACCTATTTGGTGAAGATGATGAAGACTAAAGAAGAAGAAGAGCTGACTGAAGATGTGGATTAGATTCCGTTATTTCTTCTAGACTGTTATTTTACTTATATTAGCTTAGAGCTTTACTTAGATTTCAATCTACCTTCCGCATATGTTTGTGGAGTATATTTCTGCTATACTCCACAGTTGTCTTTTGATTTGGTATCTTGTTATTCCGCACTCTGATATTCTTAGTGATCTTTCTGAGATCCTTTCTTGAATTTCATTATTAACTTATTAGAATACAATGATTTGTTCTTGCTTTTGATTATGTTATTGTGCTAAATGGATATGATCGTTCCTAAACTTGATCTTTTGGGTTGTGGATCACTCCCCCGAGTAACCCAGATAGGGTATAGACTGGGTGGATTTGGCGGGATGTGACACCCTAATTACTCCAACACCTCTTTCCTTAGATGAGCTCCAGCACCTTCGCCAATTGATGTCCAGACTTGACTCATCTTCTCCAGTACCGACTTCCAATATGAGTATAGCCTCTGTCATTGATCCCTCTGTTGATCCACAAATCCCCACAGGTATTTTTGGTTGTCACAATGTCAATTTGACTTATCCCTCCTGGGTAATCGACTCTGGGGCAACTGACCATATGACAAGCTCATCTACTTTGTTTCATACTTATTCATCTGTCCCTATTGCTTAGGATGTTCGAACGGCTGATGGGTCTCTCTCCCCTATTTCTGGGAAAGGATCTATTATCTGTTCGCCTTCTCTTACCTTATCTAATATCATGCATGTTCCTAAGTTTTCGGCTAATATTTTATCTATTAGTAGCCTTACTCGTGATATGAACTGCAAAATAACTTTCTTTCCTTCTCATTATGTGTTTCAGGACCTGGAAACAGGGCTTACAATTGGTAGTGGTAGACAGAAAGGGGAGCTCTACTTAATGGATGGGTCCCATCAGCTCTTTTTACGGTCTCTAGTTCCACCCCTACACTTTTTACCTTATTACAGTGGCATAGTCGTCTTGGCCACGTTCTGTTACCTATTTTGTCCAAATTATTTCATGATCTGATTAAAAGGTGCAATTTAAATGATTTTTATTGTGAGGCATGTATTTTGGCCAAATAGACCAGGCATGTTTACCCTATTTCAGATAATCGTAGTAAAATTCCTTTTTCAATCATTCACTCTGATGTGTGGGGTCCTTCTCGAACCGTGTCTGTATCTGGTCATAGATGGTTTGTTACCTTTATTGACTATTGTACTAGGACCACATGGGTTTACTTACTACACCAAAAAAGTGACGTTTTCTCGTGTTTTCAAAATTTTCATAATATGATTAGGACTCAGTTTGGGGCGACAGTCAAAATCCTTCGTACGGATAACAGAACTGAGTACTTGGGTGGCGCATTCCCTTCCTACTTAGCAAACCATGGCATCATACACCAAACTAGTTGCGTTGACACTCCACCTCAAAATGGGGTTGCCGAACGCAAGAATAGACATCTACTTGAGGTAGCACGTTCCCTCATGTTTTCTATGCATGTGCCTCTTCGGTTTTGGGGTGAAGCCGTTCTTACTGTGGCATATCTAATTAACCGAATGCCTTCCCGAGTCTTAGACCAACGTTGTCCCTTTGAGGTTCTTTTAGGTACAGCAGTCTTTACAATCTCACCTAAGGTTTTTGGATGTGTTGCCTTTGTCCGGAACCACCATGTTCATGGAAAGTTAGATCCTCGTGGATTAAAGTGCATTTTCTTGGGTTATCCTCCTACACATAAGGGGTATAAGTGTTATCATCCTAGTTCTCGTCCTTTTTTTGTCTCTATGGATGTTGTGTTCCAGGAACAAATTCCTTTTTTTTCCCCTACACCTCTTCAGGGGGAGAGTTTTAGTGAAGAGGTTCCAATGTTGATTCCTCCTTTCAATATTTCTCCTGAGATTCCTACAGATGATCCTCCTTTGGAAGATGGAATGACCAGACAGGAATAGCTGGTAGATGATATACAGGGGGAGACTAGACCTCTGAAGACCTATAAAAAAAAAAGCAACAAGTGACCCCTTCTGAACCAAGCTAGTTAAAAGCTTTAGTTCCTGGCCCTGAACAATCCGTTCCTCCAGGTGAGTCTGTCTTTGACCCTTCTTCTAATCCTACTTTAGACTTACCAATTGCATTAAGAAAGCAGCCTCGAACTTGCACCAAACATCCTATTTCCAATTATGTTTCATATCAATCTCTATCTCCAAAATTTTAAAGTTTTATTTCCTCTTTGTCCTCTACTTCTATTCCTAACACTTGACAAGAGGCATTATCTCACTCAAACTAGAAAGAAGCTATGGATGAGGAAATGCAAGCTCTGGAAAAAAAACAAAACGTGGGACTTGGTGACTTTGCCCATAGGAAAGCAGACTGTTGGGTGCAAATGGGTGTTTGTGATCAAGTACAAGGTAGATGGGATTGTTGAAAGGTACAAGGCAAGATTGGTGGCCAAAGGTTTTACTCAGACTTATGGCATTGACTATCAGGAGACATTTGCCCCTGTTGCCAAGATGAACATAGTTCGTACTATTATTTCATATGCAATTAATAAAGGGTGGAGTTTACAACAATTAGATGTGAAGAATGCCTTTTTGCATGGAGAACTCCAAGAAGGGGTATATATGGATATACCACCTGGGTATTCTACTACAAAGACTTATAGGAAAATGTGCAAGTTAAAGAGGGCTTTATATGGGTTGAAGCAATCTCCAAGAGCTTGGTTTGGAAGGTTCCGTAAGGCAATGATATCTAATGGCTATAAGCAGAGCAATGCAGACCACACTTTGTTTATTAAAAGAGATGGTTGCCACACTACTATACTTTTAGTATATGTGAATGATATTGTGATCACAGACAGTAATGAGGATGAGATTTCAGCATTAAAGACTTTTTTGGGAACTGAATTTGAGATCAAAGATATGGGAAAACTAAGATATTTCCTAAGTTTAGAGTTGGCATATTCTACTAGCAGTGTATCTCTATCCCAAAGTATACATTGGATCGTCTTGAGGAAACTGGAATGCTAGGATGTAAGCCTGTTGAGACTCCTATTGAGCCTAACCTACACTTGAAGGCAAAGGAAAGAGAACCAGTTGACAAGATAAGGTATCAAAAATTAGTGGGAAAGTTGATCTATCTATCTCACACTAGACCTGACATCACATTTGCAGTTAGTCTTGTTAGCCAGTATATGCATGATCCCTATTCCTCACATTTGAATGCAGTATATCGGATCTTGAGATACTTGAAGACTACTCTAGGAAAAGGAATTTTAATTTCAGCTCATGGACATTTGAAGATTGAGGCAAATACAGATGCAGATTGGGCAGGATGCCCAGATGATATGAGGTCTACCTCTGGGTATTGTGTATATGTGGGAGGTAACCTTGTGACTTGGAGAAGCAAGAAACAGGCTGTAGTTGCGCGGTCCAGTGCTGAGGCCGGGTTTAGGGCGATTGCTCAAGGCATTTGTGAGGTACTATGGCTTAAAGGGTTGCTTCAAGAGGTTGGGACAGATTTGGAGGTTCCTATACAGTTATACTCAGATAGTAAGTCAGCAATCAGCATAGCTCATAACCCAGTACAGCATAATAGGACTAAGCATGTGGAGATTGATAGACATTTCATCAAAGAGAAGCTTAAGGCTGGGCTGATCCATATCACCTTTGTTACTTCAAAAGAAGCAACAGGCTGATGTGCTCACAAAGAGCTTGAGCACGAAGATATTCAATTACATTATAAGAAAGTTAGGCATGATAAATATCTATGCTCAAACTTGAGGGGGAGTGTTGAAAACATGGATTGTGGTTTCCTAATTAGAATAGGATTATGTTTCCTCATATGTCTAGAGTTTTATTTCTATATTTCATTTTCCTACTTAGTATAGGACTTAACTAGGTTGTAGCTATAAATACCCTATTGGGGTCTTGTGAATAATATACTTTTAGAGGAGCAATTCCTCACATTACAACAGAAATAAAAACTAGCTAACTAAGAGGAGAGAACGAGATGCAAACAACCCTATAACTTACACTAAAAAGATATCCTAACGAATTCAACAGTGACTTAAAAATCTAGTATCCATGAATAACCAAGAGAAATTCATATAATGGAATAGTTGAATCATCAAAATATATTTAGGAAAGGCATGAGAAAGGATAGAAAAGAAATGGAAGGGTGAATATGATGCAGTTTGGCATAGGATTTACTGGATATAATGATATGGTTGGTGTCCTTAATGAACAACCCAATATTGTGTCTTACACCTTGATTTAAGAGAGAAGAACAAATAAAGTAGGCTACGTTATTATTCATATGAGCCAATCAACAACTTCAATATAAACTAATACTTGCTTTATAAAACAAATTTTACACTATCTCCTTTAGATTTTTACACAAACAAGGTTTTTGTCATGAGGCGTGTCTCCAATTTTCTCGGACCAGTATATTATGACCTCAATTAGAGCTGATTGGAGGGGAAGGTTCATGTATTTGATCCCATTTAATTGGGAGAAAGTTGAGTTGTTTGTATAAATATGTACCTCCATGCATAGATTTGTGTTGTTATTGGGATGACCTCATTGTTCTGTTGAATATGTTTTGTGCTATCCTATATTTCTCTCATGCAGTAAGTTTAGTAGTTAGTAACATTTTGAGATGTTACGTAAATGGGTACCACCTAGTTCTCTCACGTTAGAGGATGATACGGCAATTCCAACTTCCAACCATTGAGATCTATGAGTGGTTTGTATTAACCATGTGTGAACTTTCATATTCAAATCCGATCGTGTATTGGAACACCCTCATGTTTATTAGATGTATTTTTTCTTTTTCAATGATCGGTGTGTTGTTTTTATATTGCTGAATTTTTTGTGGTTTGCTATGCTTCTACGCAAACTCCCTTGGGCTATGAGCAAGGGATCTTGGAATCTACATCATTATCCTAAAGGTATAGCTTACACGCTAGTGGTCATCTTGTTGGTGTTATGTTGTGTACAAGCTTGTTTGAACAACTTGGGTCACCTAGACACCTTGTTAGCTATGTTATACATACATACAATATATCCATCCTTTTGGACATGCCGAGTGCTAAAGAGTGTGTATATAAGATGTCCCTATAGACATTACCATCTAGGAAACACCCTTCCCTTTTGTCTTTTTTCATTAATGCTACTAAAGCTGATTGACATTTTCTTAAAATCCTTATTACTAAAAATGTTTAGCAGCATGTGTCTCAAAACTTCTAGTCATTTTGTTGACTTCCTCCTTTTTTTCTTTTTTTTTTTAAGAGCAAATTGCACTGGCACCCAAAAATATCTCCTTAAAGCATTGATATACCACTTTATATTTGAAAAATATAGATACCCTGATGCGTCCAAAATCTACTCAGCCCTTGGATCTCCACGTAATGTCCTGCAAAACAAAAGCGTCAGATGTGGCCCGACCACTGGGGTCGGGAGTCCACCTCCGAAGGCTAAGTCAGTTGATGAACTTAATCACAAACGGCTCTGCTAGAAGTACAGAGCTAATGAATGAAGAAACGGGAAAGGTGATCTAGATAGCAGGACGCTGATAGTTGAGGTCTATCAGTATGTATCTGAACCTGAGTTTCAGATAGTATTCTCCTTGATCAATTGATCCGTCCCTCACCATGTATAGTAGTGAGGTTTATATAGAGTGTACCTTCGAATCTCCTTCGTTGGATGCACTCGAGCCATCTTCGGGTAGTCGTTGGATCTCATCAATAAGACCCGTTGAGCGATAGACTTCTACTAGTTTGGGCTAGTAGAGGACTCCTGAGATAACCGTTAGGTTATGCGATAGTTATCCCTTTGATGATGATTATCCGCAGCCGTCAGTTTGAGTCTGCTGTCATCAGGGTGATTACCCTAATCCATAAGTAAGATTAGGGCACGCTTGCAGCAGAATAATCTTTCTTCTTCAGCAAGCCATCTTCTGGATCCGGTTCGCTCGGGAGCGATTCGATTTTCTCCGTCTAGACCGGGGTCGAGGGTCGGACCAGGTGTGAACCCGGTCTGATCATAAACTCTCCATACCACGAGCCCCCCAGACCAAGCGTTTGGTTGATCCCGAGGGTTTGGTTTTTAACTGGGTTCGTCGTCGAGTGATGATCTCTGCGTGCTTCATTTAAATGTCATATCACATTTAATGCGGTGGTCACTTTTCCTCGAGCGTTGTGAGTGTAAGGCCACATGTCTCCGTTGCAGTTGATCTGTCGTGGCTCACGTCATCCAAGCGACAGTTTCCGAATGCCTATTTCGGATTCGTGAGTTCAAACTTTCAAAACGTCTTTCAATCTTGATCGTCAATTTTGAATCAATCTCGATCGTTCAGATTCCCGAACACTCGTGCGGGAGTTTTAAAAGCGGTTCGTTGTCTTCGTAGGTTTCATTCTTCTTGTCTAGAATTTGAACCTTTGTCGTCTGCTTCGCGCCTTCCTGCTCTCAAGCTTCCGTCTCACTGAATCAGTAA
Source organism: Hakea prostrata (assembly GCF_041222555.1). NCBI lineage: Eukaryota > Viridiplantae > Streptophyta > Magnoliopsida > Proteales > Proteaceae > Hakea > Hakea prostrata. The sequence continues at coordinate 44,377 of NW_028291249.1, forward strand.
GTTTACTGATCTTTTCTTTTTGTAGTTTACTAAAACGAGTAATGGCGGACGATAGGGCTTCTTTAGTACCCCATGCTGGTGATAGCAGTGATGCTTTTGCTTCTCCTGCCCCCGAACAGTCGGATAGTGATAACAAAACCCTAACCGTCCTCTGGCAGGAGTTCGCTGAAGTTTCTCAAAAAGGTTTTGAAAGAAAAACCGAAACTTCTCCTGTCCTTGTCGAGTCTGGATCTTCCAAGATCGTTGATTCCTCTAGGCAACCTCAAACCTCCGGGTCCAATAGTGGGCCCGGCTCTGTTCCCTCCATTTATAATGGAGAAACTCTTCTTCTCGTTGTTCAAGATTTTGACCTTCCTTCCTCATATCAGGTTAGGGCTCCCCACCCTGATGAGAGAGTTGATTCATCCCTTCCGGGTGAATTTTCCCTATATATAGATACACTGGAAAGCGGGGTTCGCTTTCCCTTTTTTAATCCTTTATTTTCCGCAGTTTTGAATCACTGGAACATTTGTCCCGGAATGCTCCTCCCCAATAGCTGGCGTCTCATCGTCGGCTTCTTGGGTTTGTGTTTTGAGCTTGGCATCACGCCATCTCTTTCTCTTTTTGTACATTTTCATGTTCTTTCTATCTCCCATCCTCCCGGATGGGTCTTTCTTTCCAAACGCAATAGGGCTGAACTTGATTGGAGGGGCAGCATCCTCGCCAAAGGAACTTGCCCTTCTAACCACAAAAGATGGCGCGAACGATATTTTTTCTGTCGAGCGCCTCCATCAGATCTTAACTTCCCGACCACCTGGAGGAGGTTTACTTCTTCGTCCGAAAGTAACCGGGGCCTTCCCTTATCCAAAGAAGACGAGGCGGCCATCAGGAAGATCAAATCCATTCCGTGGTATCAAGAGATACATGGATATGAAATGGAGTATAACTCCATCCTTCAAGATCTTGGGGCTTGGCTCATTGTGAGCTTCTAACCATCATCCTTTGATTTGACTGAAGTGAAATGTCTTGAAATCTGATTCTTGTCCTTCTTCTTTGCAGGTGCCTCCCCGGAACGAACCCTGAAAGTCTGCGGGTGAAGGCCGCTAGAGCCGTTGTGACAGCCGAACAACTATCGCCCAGGGTCTTGACTGCAAATCAAGAGGCTTCTCTTCCCTCTCCCGACCCCTCTTACAGGGGTATCAGGAATATCAGGCATGTAGCTGATGCTTCGGGTAAAGGGAAGAAACCAATGGTGGAGAGGGCCACCGTTTCCTCCTCCGTCCGAACCAAGAGGAGGCATGACACAATTGATGCTCCCTCCAACAAAAAATCCAAAGCTTCGACGGATGGTGAGGAAGTCTTCCCTCCCCCGGTGGACCCCGAAGATGACCGACGGGGTCACTCGGGATCCCGAGAAAGCTGCTGAGTGGAGCTCTCTCAGTCTTGCTCCTTCTGATCGCCAGGAGTTTGAAGCCCTGGATGATACTTCCCTTGTGAGTCAATCTACAAGGTAACGGTCTTCTCGCTTATTTATGTTCTCATAATTTCTTATGACTTCTTCGATATCTTCTGTCTTCCCGGGAATGTTGTGTTGAGCTTTTATCAACACATGGAAGCTTTGAGCCGTGTTGGTCGCACCAGCTCCTTGCTGCAAATTTGTGAAGAGAAATTGGCCAAGGCCAATTCCGAAATAGACCAGCTGACTACAGCCTCTTGTAGAGTTGCAGAAAAAGCATGAGGAAGAAGTGACCTCCCTCAAGGAAGCCCTTGAAGCTTCAAGAATTCGCGTCTCTCTGCCGCCGCGCGAGGCCGAGAAGCAAAAGGCAGCTGCCACGTTGTTTGGTGACCGCCTTGAAGTTAAGAGTAGGGATCTCGAAGATCATCTGAAGTTGGCAATCCCTAGCAAGCCTGAGCATATCAAGCCAAACCTTCGGAAGGAGTGCATCCGGAAATACCTGAACAGCGTACCTTTCTCCGAATTGCTAGGTTTCTACAACATTCAGGGCTTACCGCATGGGGGCGAACGACGTTTGGGAGCAGATCCTTGGAACGATCCCTAACTCCGACACTTGCTCCTTTTCGTGAGGTATGCCACCCAGAGGTCTTCGGGAAAGTTGGTATGGATCTCCCAGACTGGGCCCAGGGAGTAGATGATCCTTTTCCAGCTGACCCTCAATATGAGGCATATCTAGATGACGAGCCGGCACTTCCGGAGGAGAAATCACAAGTCGAGTCTCAAGTTGTTGCTGTAGAGGATTCAGCCGATGACATTCTTGAGGAAGGCTCTTCTCAGGATCCTGAGAAAAGTCATCCCGACCAGGGTCCTTCGGGCAACAATGAAGAAAAGACTTAGGGCGTTGTCCTTTTGTAAAGATGTACCCTCATTTTAATGAATAGATATTTCTTTACTCATATTGGTCTCAAAATTTCCCCATCTCTTGCCGAAGTATTGCCTTGAATATCAAAGTATTAATGATAAAACTTATCACTTAACTCTTCATTCCTCGCCGAATAATGATCTTGTAGAAATATTGTGAAGATGCGTTTCGGGAAGATGCGTTAATCTTCCCCACTACTTCATTTATTGCAAAGTCCGCACGTTTCCCTTCTGCGAAGTTCAAACGTTTTCCTGGTTTTGTGTTCCATTCACTGTTTCCAATGAATCGGAAATACCTCCATTATTTTAATGGCAGTGCGACGATTGGAGGTTTCTCTGCATCAGGTGCTCGCTTCCACATGTTTCCATGTGGCATCCCTTCGACCGTTGATCTTGCTTTTTACGGATTTCGAAGCGTAGTTTCGATCTGGGTCGTCGGTTGTCCTTAGCCTTCAACCGTCGTCTTATACCTGAGGCTATTTAAAGCCTTCGTGGGTACCCTCCATCTATCCCGACTTCGCAAGATAGATTTGCTAAAGTGCCAAAGCAACCTTTCGTCCTTCGGCTTGCCTCCGTATTCCTCGTACTTCAACGACAGCTCTATCCATTTCTGAACAAGTGAGTTTTTTGATTTCTCATCTCTTTCCCCTCTTCCCCCCGAAGTAAAGCTGCACGAGTAGTTATACTTGGGGTTTAGTTTGTTGGTCTGTCAGAAGCTTTAGAAAACTAGGGTTTCTCCATTGTTCTTGTCGTTTTTATTTTCTATCTGATACGGCTGTTTGTTTTTTTGTATAGTGGCTCCCAAGATCAACCCAGACTTTATCAGAGCAAAATCTCGCAAGAATAGCGTTCCGTCGGTGGTGATTGGGGCCAGTACGGTGGTTTCAGCTAGTGAATCCTCCAAGCGTAAGGCGAGCGCTGGCGGTGAATCTTCAAGTCGATTCCTGCAGCTTACGTTGATGCTGTCCCCTGCGCCTTCTTTGCCCGAAGTGACCGCTTGTCTTTCCCGGGAAGATCTTGATCACTTCGTTGCTGATGGTGCTGGCGGCAATCCTGCTGGTGAGCCTGTTGGTGAGCCTGTCGGTGCACCCCCGAAGGAGACTCTTCGGGCATCCGAGGCAACTATGTTGGCGTCGATGAAGGTGTGGCCCCAGCAGTGCTGCTCCTATTTCTAACTCCAATGCTTGTTTGGCATCCTCCTCCTCTCCTTCGAGTTGGAGGATTTTGCCACCGGGGAAGCGCCGTCGGATGACAAGTGATGCAGCTCATCCTTCTCTTGGTGTAGTTCGTCCTTCTCTTGATGTAGCTCATCCTTCTCATCCTTCCGTTGAATTAGTGTCAAACGAGTTTGACAGAGCGTTGGAATGGTGTCTTGCTGCTCGAATGACTTACGAAAGCGCAGCTTCTTTCCAAACTTCCGGATGAAGTCTTTACGAAGTCACTGGTGATGTAAGTCTTTCTTCATTTTCCTCGATTTGGAAAAATTACTTTTCTGCTCCTCGCTAACTCGAAAGTTGTTTGGCGGGAGTCTTCTTTGTAACTTCCACAACCAAGTGGAAGTAGTTACTAGACTCGATAGGTTGAGCAATGAAGTTTCTAGGTTTAGGGAATCTCTGAAGCTAAAGATGTTGAGATTGCTCGCCTTCGGAATCTAGCTTGGGAGGTGGCGGGAGAAAAGAATTCGATGATTGGTCGTCTTCGGTCAGATTTGGATGATGCCGGGGAGAAGATCCGGCGGCTGGAACGGACAGTTGGAAAGTCGGGAGCTAAAGGATCTGAAACATTACCCGAAAGGCAAGCCGTCGTTCCTTTGCTCGAATCCCTTCCAACTGATGTTCGCATAGCTTTGTGTCTTCAAGTATTTACACGGTAAGCCTTTTGTTGATATGTTGAATGCTTACAACTTGCAGGGCGTACCGGGATGGTGAGAACGAAGTATGGGAATCAATACTAAGGAAAGATCCTCATTTTGATACGACTCCCTACGGTCTTTGTTTGCCATCCTGAAGTATTTACCAACACGGGTATTCCTCCTCCCGATTGGACCAAGGATAAGATTGATCCTCCACCTTCCGATCCGGATATTATTCAATATCTGGAAGATTCTCCTGTTTATTCTCCGTTGGAAGAAGTCAATTATGACGAGCTTGTGCCGAATGCGAGTTTGGTCGAGGACCATTCTTCTCCTGGACAAAGTTGGGCAAAGAGTATGAAATTGCGAGAGGATTTTCTGAATATTGGAATATTTTTGTAATCCTCATTTCTTCTCTTCTTTTCCTTGACTCTTCTCAATGGTTGACTCATATGTTTGTTCTAGCAAAGTCGCATCGATCTTGTATAACTTGTTAACAATCACCTGTAATGACCTTCTTCTTTGATCGGAGATTGTATCCAGCTCTTGTAATTGTTTTGATGCTTGGCCTCTTTGGATCTTACGAAGAAATAAGAAATTACTTTATCTTGAACTTTGCTAGTCACTTGAATCGTAGTTGTATTAGGTCTTAGTTGTCTGAAACAATGCCTACACTTAAGGATTTCCGGAGAAATACAATAAGTCTGAGAAGGAACTCACTCGGGTTTTAAACCGATGCCTTATACTTAAGGATTTCCGGAGAAATACAATAAGTGCGAGAAGGAACTCACTCGGGTTTTAAACCGATGCCTTATACTTAAGGATAATTCAAAAATTCAATAAGTCTCGAAGGAACTTACTCGGGTATTAAACCGACGCCTTGCAAAAGGAACTCACTCGGATTTTCATCCGATGCCCCGACTTAAGAAAGTTCGAAAGATTTTCCATAAGTGTTGAAGTGTTGAAGGACCCACACGAATTTTCATCCGATGTCTTATAGTTGGATCTTGTTCTTGAATGTGGTGTATGATGCCCCCCAATCAAAAGATAGTTTGTTGAAAACCAAAAATTGCATTGATTGAGTTGAAAATGATTACATCGCGAACAAAATTGAAATCATCTTCAAGGATAAAACTTTTTGAGATGCCTAGCATTCCACGAACGATCCAATTCTTTTCGGGAATCAATGTTCTTCAGCTTGTAAGCTCTGAACCGACCGGTTTCACAACCATATAAGGTCCTTCCCGGGGAAGGGTCCAACTTTCTTTGGTGACGCGGGTCGGAAGCTAGGGTGTTTCTTAACACCAAATCTCCGGCTAAGTACCGACGATTCTTCACTCGAGTATTATAATGAGACGCTATCCTTCTTTGATAATGTTGAGTTCGTGCTATTGCCTTTGCCCGAACTTCATCCAACAAATCAAGACTATCAAGCAGTCCTTGTTCATTTGCTTTTTCCTCGAACTCACGATCCCTTAACGTCCCTGCCATTATCTCCACTTGGTGCCAATGCTTCGGATCCATATGCCAACTCTGAATGGAGTTTCTCCTGTAGGTGTTCGAACCGTAGTTCTATAAGCCCACAGTACATTATATAGTTCTTCGACCCAAGAAGCTTTGTCAGCTTCGAGTCTTCTCTTTATTCCTTCCAGTAGCGTTCGGTTAGTAACCTCTACCTGGCCATTGCTTTGGGGGTATGCCACTGAGGACATACGATGCTCGATCATATATGTTCCACGAGAATTGCTCAAATTGTGGACGAGTCAGGCCGAGTACCATGGTCGGTGACAATTATCTTTGGAATCCCAAAGCGATATATGATTGATTCAAGCACAAATTTCTCCATTTTTTTCTCAGTAATTGTCGCCGGTCGGTGCAGCTTCTACCCATTTCGTGAAGTAATCAATTGCTACTATCGGATATTCTCGTTCGCCCGATGCCTTGGTGAATTTGCCCATGATATCAATTCCCCACATTGCAAAGGGAATGGGATTTAGAATCGAAGTCATAATCTCCCCGGGCGCTTCGATCTTGTAGCATGAATTTGTGAGTTACTACATCGACGAACGTAGTCCATAGCGAGCTTCTTGGATCTTAGGCCAATATAACCCCAATCTTAGAATTTTGTGGGCCGGGGCTCTGCCACCCATGTGAGCGCCACAAATTCCTTCATGAACCTCAGCCAAAGCTGAGTTTGCTCCTTCGGGGCCTATACATCTCATAAGGGGTCCAGCATAAGATCTTTTATATAGTCTCCCATTACGAATGACAAATCTAGCTGATCGAATCTTGATCAACCTTGCTTCTCTTGGATCCTCGGGTAACTTGTCATCTCTTAGATATTCAATTATTGGATCCATCCAGCAACATTACTGCTTCAATATAAGAAATTTCTTTCTCATGATAACTTGGAAAAGTTACCTCTTCAATATAGACCGAAGGGTCTAGATTCTTTTCCTTGGCATTGGCTAGTCGGGATAGCTCATCCGCCTTTGAATTTTCATTCCTCGAAATCTGAGATATCTTCAAATTCCGAAATTGGTTCCGAAATGCCTGCACTATCTCCCGATATTTTTGCAAGCGTGGTTCTTTAATGCCATATTCCCCCTGGACTTGGTTGACTATAAGTGAGAGTCACTATAAATAGTAACATCTGCAATAGCTAATGCCTTTGACAACCGAAGTCCTGCTATTAGGGCCTCGTACTCCGCTTCGTTATTACTCGCATCAAATGCGAATCTCAAAGCATATAGAATAATGAATCCTGCCGGACTTTTTAATAGAATTCCAGCGCTTTGCTCCATCTTTATTACTCGAACCATCGACATATACCTCCCAAGTGGTTGGTATAATGGGATCTTCAATAGTGGGTTCCATTGGTGCAGTAGTTTCTACTACAAAGTCGGCTAATGCTTGAGCCTTGATTGCGATCCTGGGCTTAAAGCTCACTTGGAACTCACTTAGCTCAACCGACCGGGATACCATCCTTCCGGACAAATCAGGTTTGTTAAGAACTTTACTAAGAGGAAAAGTTGTAAATACCTCAATTGGATGAGCACGAAAATATGGCCTTAGCTTCCTAGCGGCCATCATGAGAGCAGAGCACTGCTTCTCAATCTGCGAATATCTCGTCTCCGCATCCAGCAACACGTGGCTTACATAGTAAATCGGCCCTTGTTTCTTATCTTTCTCCCAAACAAGTACTTGCTCGACCGCGGAAAGGGATGTCGCTAGATATAGCTGTAATATTTCCCCCTTCTCGGGCCTGGACAAGACCGGTGGTTGTCCAAGTGCGGCTTTTAATTCCTCAAAAGCTTTACGGCACTCTTGAGTCCACTTTGCTTCCTTACTTGCCCTTCGGGTCTTTAAGTGCCTTGAAGAAAGGCAAACATTTTTCTCTCGGACTTGGAGATAAATCGATTTAAGGCAACAACTCTCCCTGTCAAACATTGTACATCCCGAACGGTTTTGGGAGCCTCCATATCAATCGAGCTTGTATTTTGGCTGGATTTGCCTCAATTCCCCTCTGTGATACCATGAAACCCAAGAATTTGCCCGAGGAGACTCCAAAGGCACATTTTTCGGGGTTCAACTTCATTTGATGTTTCCTTAGTACTGAGAAAACCTCAGTCAAATCTGAAATGTGATTTGCTTTTGTAAAGCTTTTCACCGACATGTCGTCAACATATGCTTCAACGTTCTTTCCTATCGGCTCTTTGAAAATCTTGTTGACGGCCCTGCGATATGTTGCTCCTGCATTTTTCGGGCCAAAAGGCATGACCTTGTAATAATAGCTTTCACGATCAGTCATAAAAGCCGTACATTTCTCATCTTCCTTATTCATAAGGATCTGATTATACCCCGAGTAGGCATCCATGAAACTTAAAGTTTCATACCCTACAGTAGCATCTATCAAGAGGTCAATCCGAGGCAACGGGTAACAATCTTTTGGGCAAGCTTTGTTTAGATCCGTGTAGTCTGTACACATCCTCCACTTCCCATTTGCCTTTTTCACCATCACCACGTTGGCCAACCAAGTTGGGCACTCGATTGGTTCTATGAAACCAGAATTCTTAAGTTTTTCAACTTCATTCCGAACGGCTTCATACTTTTCAATAGAGAAATTTCTTCTTTTACGTATCCTTTGGTTTCGCCTTAGGGTCTATCCGAGTTTGTGCTCTGCAATGGCACGATCGATCCCGGGCATGTCCTCAGTGAGACCACGCGAATACATCTTTATTCTGTTGAAGAAATAACTTCAATTCATCTTTAAACTCTTCCATTTGTTTAGACCCGACATAAGTAATCTTTTTCGCATCCTCGGTACACAGCTGGATTTGCTCTAGTTTCTCCACTGGTTCGGGCCTTTGCATCTCTGTCTCTTCCCGATCATCTCGAATTTCTATGGGGAGGGCAGTAACCTTCTTCGGACCCTCCTTGTCTTTTAAATAGGCAACATAACACTGCCGAGAGATCTTCTGAGTCGGAGGAGACTTGACCGATTCCCATATCGGTCGGGAATTTTATCTTCGAGTGCTTTGTCGAAACAATAGCACCTATCTTGGATAAAGATGGTCGCCCAAGAATCATACTATAAGCTGGTAGTTCTCGAACCACCAGAAAGTTGATTCGAACAGTTGTTTTTTTAGGAAAACTTCCAATGGAAAGATCCAACTGAACCGATCCTTCCGCCACTGCAGATGACCCTGCAAAGCCATATAGGTGTGTTGATGAAGGTTTCATCAAATCTTGATCCACCTTCAATTTTTGATACACTTCGTAAGAAATTAGGTCAGTTCTGAGACCTGTATCAATCAATACTCTATGCACTTCCCGCCGTGCAATCTCTACCTTGATGACTATAGCATCATCGTGAGGTAAACAAACATCTCTCTCGTCTTCTTCGCTAAAGGTGATAGAATCTTCACCATTCAGCTTCTTCCGCTTCTGCGTCTCTCCGGCTCCAACAAATTTGGATTTGGTTTTTAAACTCCGAAATGATTCAGGCTCTGGACCCCCGAAGATGGTAAGGATCGGTGACCGAGTAGCAGCTTCAATCACCTCCTTACCTTTTTTGGACTTCGGGGCCTCCCTTGATCGTTACGAGCCCGACCGAACGATTCCTTTTAGGGGCAGCCGCACGTGGCCCACGTGGCTCCTCCCTTCTCCTGCTAACAAAACTGGACAGATGTCCCTGAGATATCAATCTCTCAATATCTGCCTTCAGATGACGACAGTCATTAGTGTAATGACCATAGTCCTTGTGGAATCGGCAATACTTTTCCCGATCCTGCTGCTCTCCGGGTTTCAAAAGAATTTTAGGCGGCCACTTCAAAATATTTTTTCTTTTGAGGATATTCAGAATATCGGCCCGAGGAGCATTCAATGGAGTGTACTCACTTCTGCCGGGGGATCTTTGGCGCCAAGGTTGGGATCTTCCAACCCGATCACGAACATTCTTCCTTGGCTTCTGCTTCTGCTCAGGAGCCTTTTGTTCCTTATTGGAGACTTTATTATCTCCTTGGCGCGCATCTAGAATCTCCATGACTTCAGCACTGCTACGGCATCTCTGTACCAACTCGGCATAAGTCGTGGGTATATCATGTAGTAATAACTCCAGGAGTTTCCGATTTGTGAGTCCCGTGAATAGAGCGGTTCTGGCTACCTGTTCATCCAAGTTTTCTATCTCCATCGTCACCTTGTTGAATCTTTTCAGAAACTCTCTGATCGATTCGTCCTTTCCCTGTCTGACAGTAAACAAGGTTTCTTCCGTTTTCTTGACCTGTATCCCACTCTGGAATCGCCCTATGAATTGGCGTGCCAATTCGTCAAAGTTTACGATCCTTCCAGAGGGGAGGTTAGAAAACCACTTTTGTGCCGCTCCGATTAGAGATGATCCGAAAACCCGCATAAAATTTCATCGAATTACACGAAACTGCCATGGTCTGTTGGTAATAGCCAATGTGAGCTATTGGATCTCCGGAGCCATCGAATGTTGAGAAGGTAGGCAAACGGAAGTTATGGGGAAACCGATATCCCGCGATTGGCTCAGCAAAAGGAGTCTTCCGAATGACTGAGTATATATCCTCAGTTATCCTTCCCTTAGCCAATTGCCCTAACTTCTCATTGATGTTGGCCAATTCTTGACCAATCTGGGTCGGGTGATCTTCAGCAATACGATCACGACCTCGATTAACACGATCATCACGTGCTACTCGATCATCACGAACTGCTCGATCATCACGAATGGTTCGTCTGACAATGGGTGAGTGAGTTCTTACCTCAGAATCCAACCTTGTATTTGAATCAGTTGTACTCTCTTGCGGTCTATCAAACCGATCGCCTCGCCTTAGTTGATCATCAATCCTCCGAAGTCCTCGATCTCCTTCACGAAAATTCTGATCAACATTCCGGTCTTCAGCCATTCTTTGGTCACGTGGCAATGCACGTCTCCCCGAATCGTGTTGATCGGGTTCTTGTGGCAAAACCACTCGTCGGTGAGCAAGCGGAGTGCTTGGCTCACCTCCAAGAGTTGAATCTTTAACTGATCCAATTGATCTTGGATTGTATCAGGAGGATTACGTCCTCCCTGGCCCTTATCCACTTCGATAGGATTTTGGCTTTCCTGGGGAATATCTGGATTATTCACCCCAGGTATCTGAACACCGGAATTGCGTTGTGCAGCGGCTGCTGCGGCTGCTGATCTAGTCACCATGGCTTTTTTAAGTCTTTCCCACAGACGGCGCCAAATGATGCGTCCAAAATCTGCTCAGCCCTTGGATCTCCACGTAATGTCCTGCAAAACAAAAGCGTCAGATGTGGCCCGACCGCTGGGGTGGGGAGTCCACCTCCGAAGGCTAAGTCAGTTGATGAACTTAATCACAAACGGCTCTGCTAGAAGTACAGAGCTAATGAATGAAGAAACGGGAAAGGTGATCTAGATAGCAGGACGCTGATAGTTGAGGTCTATCAGTATGTATCTGAACCTGAGTTTCAGATAGTATTCTCCTTGATCAATTGATCCGTCCCTCACCATGTATAGTAGTGAGGTTTATATAGAGTGTACCTTCGAATCTCCTTCGTTGGATGCACTCGAGCCATCTTCGGGTAGTCGTTGGATCTCATCAATAAGACCCGTTGAGCGATAGACTTCTACTAGTTTGGGCTAGTAGAGGACTCCTGAGATAACCGTTAGGTTATGCGATAGTTATCCCTTTGATGATGATTATCCGCAGCCGTCAGTTTGAGTCTGCTGTCATCAAGGTGATTACCCTAATCCATAAGTAAGATTAGGGCACGCTTGCAGCAGAATAATCTTTCTTCTTCAGCAAGCCATCTTCTGGATCCGGTTCGCTCGGGAGCGATTCGGTTTTCTCCGTCTCGACCGGGGTCGAGGGTCGGACCAGGTGTGAACCCGGTCTGATCATAAACTCTCCATATCATACCCCAAAATTAGATTTTTATTGGACACTAGTCCAACTTGTCGTTGAGAACCATTAAATCATTGTTTATTTGTTTCCTTCATATTTTGATGTGAATATTTTTGGAATTAAAAGAAAATAAATAGTAATTTTATAGTTTTCAATGACAAATTGGACTAATGTATCTAATGAAAATCTAATTTTGGGATATCTGTGTTTTTCAAAGTAAAGTGGGGTGTTAGTGCATTAAGGCCTCCATTGTGGATAATGTGCAATCTGCTCTTTCTTTTTACCTGGCACCCCAAAATGGAGGCTTTAAAACACTGACATCCCACTTTATGTTTTGAAAAACACAAACACCCCAATTCATTAAACACTTTAGTCCATTCTATTAGTGTCACATCCCCCCAGCTGGTACCATATCTGGAATACCTAGAGGTGTGATCCACAGCCCCGAAGATCAAGTTCAGGGCGATCATATATCCACATAGCACAGTAATATAATCAAGAGCAAAGAACAATCACTATTTACTATTATTTAAGGAAATAATCAAAGTTGTAACTTAGAAAGATTACAAAGAATTATCAGAGTGCGGAATAAAATGATACAAACAAAGAATCAATTATAGAGTGTAGCGGTAATAACTCTAAAGACGAGCGGAAGTATAGATCGAATCAAAGGAATTACAACCGAATTAAATAAAAGAAACTAAGAATCGTTCTAAAACTAAACACAGGACAGGACACTCTAGCTCCAAGATCCGGCTAATCCTAGTATGCATCATCATCACATAGGTATACTTCACTGTCATGTTCGTAATCTCCAGTATCTTAAGAACCATACAAGTCACACGTCGTGGCCTCGTAGTTCGGGATCTTGCAGTCATCTATTCCTACAATACAATCTAAAGAAAACATGTTCCCTGAAGGGTGAGCTCAAAAGAACTCAACAAGCAGTTCAATCACAATAAATAATTACAAACAGTTCAGAACAAGCATAATGCAAATGATATGAGACAATGATGCAAGTCTACTTCTAACTCTAGATATGCTAGTCTCTAGTGGCAGACACGCATTAAGATAGAACACCATACTCCTCTGGGCAGTCTCAGTCAATCTCCATCAACAATCTCTGTCTCTTGGGTTCTCCACAACAATTGGGTTAGGGCATCCTTCTCGGACTTTCCACGGCTGGAATTTAAGTCACCACTCTCTCACTCCATCATTGGTATGAGTATTGGCGCGTGTCAAGGTTATACCTAGCCTAATGCATAGTCCTCTACTGAGTCACATCAACTCGGAGTCTAATACGTCCATTCCTCATTTCTCGCGATCCTTTCTGGTACCTTTCCCCTTAGAGTCACCGTCTCTTTCTCGGCTATGTAGACTCTTAACCCTATTGGTCATCCTCATATAATAAACAGGAAGCTCTCGTGTCCCCTCATGCTTCTCGCACTTTGGGCACCCACGAGCCCAGGTTTATTATGTGTGACCCTACCAATGAATGGCCCCTAGAATGTGATTTGTGTCCTCTCATGAGTTGGTTACCAGTCTTGAGCACCCACAAATTCCCATTGCTATTACAGATCACTCAGCCTCAATACCCTTGCCGATAAGGTGAGATATGATAGGGTTTCCCAGCCAAACACTTCTAGACAAAAACCTAGGTATGTCAACTAGTAGTTACGGAAATCACCAAGGGGCACCATAGGAATGTATCCCATACTACCTCCACTGGTGTCCAATGACAGAAACGCCAAAAGGGCATTCGCCATTTACAACCACAACCACAACCTAGGCAATCACATCACAATATGATTTTGTATATCACACCACAATCCATTCTATCCAATCATAATCATACAAGTATGCAAGTTAACATAATGAAACATATTCTGGAATTACAGAAGTGTCACAATATAGAAAAGGTTCTAAAACAATAGTTATCACATGCATACAAGATATAATATAGTATAGAATGCAATGATGTCAATTGTGAGTGACACACCTTATATCTGATTCGCTAACTCCAAAGAAAAGAGATCAAAGGGGGTAGGTCCAAAGTCACCAAAATAACCCTAATAAAATCAAGGATAGAACATAAGGAACAAACCCTAAAGGATCGTAGTCAAATCGGGGTCAAAATAGAGAAAGTTGCTATCCAGGACACCCTTGGTTGCTTGGCTTGGTCGCCGCAATCGACCAAGCAAATTGTGTACGGACAAAAAACCTAAGTTTTGGTCGGAAACTCATTGTTCGAGTTTGTAACACTCCGAAATTAATAGAAAATTTCTAAAATAGTATAAGAAGACTATCTAGCATTGTAATATCCAGCCCTATTCTAACCTTGACCCTGACCCGGATCCACTGTTGTATTCAGGTCCGAACACCCGAAGCGGTGGGAAAAGAGATTTATGGACCATTCTGATTGATGATCATGATTCGGAGACTGAGCTCATGGACATTGACAATGATACCCCTTGCTTAAATGCATTGTCAGTGTTTAAGGAAAGTCTGCGCATCGGAGAAGATTAATATAGTTGATGTACCAAATGACCTCCTATGCACAATCCGAAGGTACTCCCCAAAACTAGACTTCTTGATTGAATTGTAGAAGAAAACCTCACTCAAATTGACCTTGTGTAGCCTTTCAAAACCCTACTTGAAGTTGTTGTTCTAAACCTTAGTTTTCTGCTGGAAATATTTTGGTCAATCCTTTTGGTTGATACCATCGACCAAAATATCCCAGTCTGCCAAGTTAATGATTCCATAGAATATTCCTTTTCTATTTATTATAACCTCGAGCCTTGAGCCCTATTCCAATCATTTTCTCACCTGAAAACATGGGGAGAGCTTCCCAAAGCAGCTCCTTGGCTAATGTGAAGGGCACCTCATCAAAAACTTTTTGTTTATCATTGATTCTTGTCTTCATCTTCCACACTAAGGTATGAATCATCATTCCACTCTCTACCCTATCATTTTCTACTCTTTTCTATTGCCATCTTGCTGATGAGACATTTGGAATGGTGCTGCAACCTTGCAACCACCACTCCAAGTGTCTACTCATGTTCAATCCATGATTTCCTTAACTATTCTTTGATGCTATGCTTCTATCTCATGCCTAGCATATGTATTCTATGATTTATCTATTAACATCATGCCATTTGGTACCAAACTGAGTTATAGGATGTATTATGTTCATGTTTAACATTGCCATATGATTCCAATCGAATTTCTATTAGTTCCTCTAACTATTACATGCCATTCCTCATCAATGCAATCAATTCCAACTCATGCCGTGATGTTTATCACTTGAACTTGATAGCTCAAATTGGGGCTTTTTGTTTAGACCATTGGATTGGGTTAATTTCTTGATTTATAGTGTCCTACTACTATTGTTAAGTATGCCTCCAAGTTTCAGATTGATCCGAACACCGGAAAACTCATTTCGGATGAAAACCCCCAAAATCCACATTTCTATCTCAAAAGAAATTTTGGTCAATCCTTTTGGTCGATACCATCGACCAAAATGTTGGCAGACAGCAACCTTGGCCAATTTTGATCCAATTAATATCCGATCTTCCCGACTTCTTTTCTAACTTATTATTGATGCTTGTTTAGGGCCTTAACAATTCTATTGGACTATTCTTGGTATTCTCAATTCATCATCAATTCATCCAAGGTAAGGATGGTTATCTCCATAAACATATAAGTCATCAAATATTGAATTGTGTTTTATTTAAAGAATGAAATCTCTTGATTTTCTTTCAATCATTATAAGACTGTTACATATGTGTTAGAACAGTAGCATTTAAATCTTTATACTCTTGTTGTGTTACTTTATCATTTTGATTTGCTTATGTTTATAATGATTCGTTTCAATATCATGATTTGATTACTATTATGGATATGCATTGGATGCATGAGAAATGATGAGATTGAATATGTGATTGCTTACGTATGACTTGGGATTGGGGGGTGTCCTACTGACACTTCTGTCCTTGGGCATCGGAGGGAATAGTATGGGATGTTCTCCGATGGTGCCTATCGACACTCTCCCGGGTTATTGGATGACATACATAGGACTGTCTAGTTGGGTGGCTAGGTTTATCCTTGTCGTGTCAGACCCGAATCGGAAGGGCATTGAGACCGAACAACCTGTGGTAGTGTATGGTTGGATGGGCGCTCTAGGCCGGTAATTGATCCGATAGGGGACATAAACCATGCTACGGATACTTGAAAGGGGCCATTTATTGGTAGAGTTGCATATGGATAGACTTGGGCTCACGGGCGCTCAAGACCGGTAACCAATCCGTGAGAGGACATGAGAGCTTCCCGTTTACTATATGTGGATGACCAATAGGGTTGATGAGTCCGAAATCTGGGATTGCACTGACTCTAGTGTGAAGGATACCCGAAAGGATCGCCGGGGGCGAGGAATGGACGTATCTGAATCTGACTTGACCGACTGAGTAGATGACTTGCATTGGGCTAGGCTTTACTGTGACATGCGCCAGTACTTGACCAAATGGTGATGTGAGAGAGCGGTGACCGATCCCCTTACCATGGTTTTTTTGATGACTTGACCGATCTTCCCCGGGCATTCCCAAGATATGGAAATGGGAGAGTGACTAACGACCCAGAGAAATACGGTGCTATGACTTAAAGCATGTCTACCCTAGAGACTAGCATTCATAGAGTTAGACTCATATTTGCATCATATGTTTCATATCGCATTGCATTATAATATGTTCTGAATGTGTATGATTTCTAATTATGGAATAACTTCCTTGCTGAGTTCTTCGAACTCATTCCTTTTGTGCAAATGTTTTTAGATTATGTTACAGGTACCGAGGACTACAATGGCACCACCCTTGAGGCGGACTATGATTCCACATATTACCCTCCGGGTAGTGGCGTCGGTGAGGATCCTTATATTGGAGCCGAGGAGGATTACCATCCGCACCAGGGTTAGCCCCACAGTTGTGCGGGAGCGGCAGCGTTGGGTTTACTTCATCCGTATTGTTGAGGAGATTACTATTAGTATAGAAGAAACCCTAGCGTAGTGCCCCATTTCCCCGGTGT
Organism: Hakea prostrata; assembly: GCF_041222555.1. Taxonomy (NCBI): domain Eukaryota; kingdom Viridiplantae; phylum Streptophyta; class Magnoliopsida; order Proteales; family Proteaceae; genus Hakea; species Hakea prostrata. The sequence goes on from NW_028291249.1 coordinate 61,091, forward strand.
GTTTATGGAGTATACGGGCCTAAAATTAACATGTATTTGGATTCTTCTGGTGATACCTGGACATGTACTTAACTACTTTTACTTTCCGCTGCTTTGAGAGGGTGGCTACCACACCTTCTCTCACTGATATGATTTTGACCACATTCTGATATTATCTATCTTCCGCACTCTGATATATATATTTAATCCTATCTTATACATATTGTTTAGTATTAATTGTTTTTACCATTGATTATTATTGTTCATGATTATGTTACCGTGTATGTGGGAGGCATGGACCTCAGATCATTGATCCTTGGACTGTGGATCACATCCCAGGTATTCCAAATGGGGTACCGGCTGGGTGGATGTGACAAGCATGATCTAAACATCTAAGATCGTCATTGTAATAGAAGTCTATCGGATCACATAATAGGCTTAATCCGAAATCAGTCCGTATATTTCATGGATAGACTAAAATGAATGGGGATTCATTCTAGAGATAAGAAAACAGTAGATCATGGTCGAAAATTCACTTAAGAATAGATCTAGCATAGAATTAGAGGTCAAACAGCACAAGTAGAATCATGATCATGAAGATTATACTAGGTTTAATACCGAAATCACACCGTGTTATCCACTGAAAGAATAGAGTGAATGGGAATTCACTCTAAGACCATGAGGATCAGAGATTAGGTCATTACAATAGCATACGACCTTCCTCACAATCACCACAATGGGTTGAAACAGAGGAGATAATAGATCTAGAGAGAATAGAAGCGAATACTAACCTTGTAGAAGAGGATTCGACAAAGAAACTCCTATGGATGCTTGGAGATCTTCCTTGGCTTTGAAAAGAGAGCTATAGGGTTCTTCTCACGTTCTCCAACAGCTTAGAGGCAAAGTGGCACAAATTAGATCAAAGTTTGTATATATAGGGCTCCGAAAACCTACACTTCCAAAAATACCCAATTCTATCCCGAAGGAAGCCTTGGTCGCTTGGGGCGACCAAGGCAATCAACCAACCAATGCCCCTTTTGAAAAATAGGGTCTTTGGTCTCCAAGAGCCTCCAACTCTTCTTGGGTCCTTCTCCAACTTAAGAAAGGGTCCTACCAGGCTTTATAAGACCTTCCAAATGTGTCATCATTGTACTCATAGGCCATCTCATCATCATTCAAGTTATGTCTTCTTTGAAAAAAAATCAGTCATTGTCACACTGCACCCAACCGGATCCAGTCATACATGAATACCCATGGGGGTGATACACCACAAGACCTAGGTTTAGTGACAATTCCATACAACATATGATATAGTAAAATCAAATGAACAAGAATAAATCAAGTTTCAAATATAAAGTATCAATTTTGAAATAATTATTACAATCATACATTACTTCAAAACAAAAGCTAAAATCAGAGTTCTAAGAAAGAAAGAAAGTCTAAAGTTTGCAGCGGAAATAATCTAAGGAAAATAAACTCCATAAGAACAGTCATGGCACGAACATGAAGCGTCACGTGCTTCCACTTCTTCATCAACTAAACCCTCTTGGTAGCCATTCATCAAAGGATCCTCAACGTAGGAGGGGTCTTCATAACCTGTAGAGCAATCTAAAGAACAAAGAAAAATAAAGGAATGAGTTCAAAGAACTCAGTGAGGGTAACTAACATTTATGTCATACATTCATCCAATTTCCACATCATAATTCATAAGGTAACCATGTAATTTATAATATAAATAAACAAATGCATGATGATGATATGACGTTCCTAACTCTATCATGTAGTCTCTAAAGTAGACATGCATTAAGTCATACACTAGTCTCCTTTGGGCGGTCTCATCACTTTTCCCTCACAGCACCAAATTAAAGCACGTATGTTGGGTTCTCCATGGCTATTGGGTCAAGTCTTCATCAATCCGTGGCTGGGGTATAAGTCACCACTCTCTCACATCACCGTTTGACACAAGAAAATAGGCGCATGTCAAAGATTACCTAAGCCCAATGCAAAGTCATACGGTATCATACTACATATGATCTGGATACTTCCCCTATGGCACTAACCAACTCGGTTCAGTATGTTTTCCCACCTAGAGTCATCGTATCCTATGGTGCCAACCAACTTGGACTACGTTGACCCTTAACCCTATGGTCATCCACATATAATGGACAGGATGCTCTCGTCCTCTCATGGGTTGGTTACCGGTCCTAAGCTGTCACATCCACCCAGCCGGTACCCTATCTGGCATACCCTAGTGTGTGATCCACAGCCCCAAAGATCAAGTATCGAGGAAATCATCCTCCCACATAGTCAATAACAAAATCATGAACAGAGTGCAGAAAAATGATACCAGGTGTAAACATCAAAAAGGAGTAGAGTGAGGCAAAATCTCACTCCACAGTTACAGCGGAATGTAGCACGTAAGTATAAAAGGAAAACACAACTGTTCTTAAAAGAAAGTAAAGAAATGGAAATCAACTAAACTAAAAGTCTTCTAGTTTATAGATAACGTCTTCAAAATAGTGGACTTCATCAATCCAACTAAGACGTTCCCACTCCACATTAGGTCTAATCGTAGTACGCAATGTGACCGCTCGTGGGATCATCAATGTGATCTTCATGGTTGCCAACACCTTGCTAGTAGTACGCTTCTTCAACTGGTGTTTCTTCATATTGTCCTTCATAGTAATTAGTACCTGTAGAGTATTCTAACAAAAGAGGTTGTACAAAAAGGTTTGAGTTCGAAGGAACTCAGCAAGGCAAGTTAAATCATAACAACATAAATAACATGCTGCAGAACATAACAAGATGCAATGTAATATGAAACAGACAATGTATGTATGCATCAAACTCTATGTATGCTGGTCTCTATAGGCAGACATGCTTTAAGTCATAGCACCGTACTTCTTTAGGAAGGTCTCATCTCACAACGCCGGTTGGTAGTGGGTCCTCCATCCCTCGGGACAATCCATGGCTGGGGGTATAGGTCACTGCTCTCTCACATCACCATTGATCTAAGTACTGGCGCATGTCAAGGTTAAGCCTAGCCCAATGCATGTCATCTACTTAGTCATATCAACTTAGTTCCAGATACATCCATTCCTTGCCCCTGGCGATCCTTTCCGGTATCCTTCACACTAGAGTCAACATAGTCCCTGACTACGGACTCATCAACCCTATTGATCATCCACATATAATAGACTGGAAGCTCTCATGTCCCCTCATGGATTGGTTACCGGTCTTGAGCGCCCATGAGCCCAAGTTTACTATATGCAACCCTACCAATAAATGGCCCCCACAATGTGATTCATGTCTTCTCATGGGTTGGTTACCGGTCTTGAGTGCCCATGAATCCCCATTGCTGCCACGGGTCTTTCTGTCTCAATACCCTTTCGAATCGGGTCTGATATAATGGGGACATCCTAGCCAAACACTACTAGACAGCCCTAGGTATGATATCCAATAACCTGGGAAAGCGTCGATGGGCATCTTCGAAGAACATCCCATACTATTCCCTCCGATGTCCAAGGACAGAAGTGTCAAAAGTACACCTCCCAATCCCAAATCATACCTAATCAATCACATTCTCAGATCATTTACATCATGCATAACCGACATCTCATCATATAAGAGAATATATAAAAACATAATCAATTCATTAAACCACATACATGAGTAAACATGCATATATACTTGAATAATTAAAAAGAAAACACAAGTAAAGTACAACTATACTTACAACAGTGCATCATAAGTAGAAAGTACAATATCAGTAGCGCATCTAAGTGTTTCCGAAATCAGAAACTAACATACACGCAATCTATGTCATTATGGAGACAATCATCCTTACCTTAATTAATGTTGATGATAATCCAAAGATCAAAGAGAGAGGTTCCAAACCTAGCAAATAAACCCCTAACAATCATAGATACAACATTAGGAAAGAAGCCTAAAAGATTGGAGAGCAAACGAATCAAACTGAGCGAAAAACAGAGCTATTGACTTGATTGGTCGATTGGTTGGTCTACTGACCCAGTCAACCAACTGAATCAATACGAAGAAAAACAGTGGATTTTGATCCGAAACTCAATCTACAAGATTCGAAACTTCACGAAACTTGGAGGAAACCTTTAGAATAGTATTCTAACACTAAAGGAGTATTATAGATTAGGCTTTAATAATGATTAAAAACACTACCTTCCAATTTGAAATCGTGGTTCCCTAATTGGGTGAAAACCCTAGAATTCGGTGAAAAATATACTATGAAATCAAAGAAAAGACTAGGGATGATCAGATCTAATTCTAGAAGATAATCTGAAGTCATACACAAGTCCATCATGAGAATCGGATTCAATCATGTTAAGAAAGTGAATCAAAAAGGGTAAAATTAGGGTTTCAAAAGGGTTTTACAAGGATTAGGGTTGAGATCATTATGTTGATCATAAACCCTTAAGAAAAGAATGAGATTATGGAAGAGATGGTTGCAAGGATGCAGCATCTTCTTCCCAATCTCAATCAAGAATAAGATTGTAGAAGAATAATTCACAACACCGAAGAGATTACTAACCTTAGATTGACAGATCGGAGATGAGAAGCTTCAAATCTTGCAAAAATCCTTCGAAATCACCAAAGAGAGCTTCGAAAGAGTCTTCCCACATTCTCTAAGTGTTTTGCAGAGGATACTAAGAAACACGAAGTTTGCCTAAATAGAAAGTGAAAAACCCTAAAAGAGGATTTTCTCGGATTTGACACACTATTGGTCGACTGCTTGGTCGATTGGCCCAATCGACCAACCAATCAACCAAGCTGATCAGCAAGGCCCAAACAGGGATTTGGAGGCCCAACTCAAGTCCAAACCTCATGGGCTTCTCCCAACACAACATATGACTTATCTTGTATAGAAAAATGCCTTTGAATCATGTCTAACTATACTTCAAGTCCATCAATTAGACTCACCTTCATCAAGCTGCAGCTTTCTTTCCAGATCTGCACAGACTTCCAAGTATGGAACTCCATTAACAATTTCCATGGGTTCTGGGTCAAACACCATGTCTTCTACTGAGATGGCCCATAGTTGGCTACTTCCTTTACTCCGGGTCTTCAGACCTACAAACAACCGGGTTTCCGGGTCAAGGTCAGGGTTAGGATAGGGATGGATTTCACATAAGTGCCCATAAGCCCTTATCTATTTTATGCAACCCTTCCGTCTCATGATGGCAATGGACCTACTTGATGCTCACAAGACCCAGCCACTGACATCACGGGTTAACCGGTTTCAATACCTCTACCGGAAGGGTAGTAGTACTCATGAGTTCACCTAGCCAAACATTTCTAGACATGCCCTAAGTATTTCAACCAGTAATCAGGGAAGCGCCAAGGGCACCATAGGAATGCATTCTATACCGCCTCCTCTGGTGTCCTATGACACAAATGCCAAAATGACATTCCCCATTCCCCAATCACAACCTAAGCAATCACATAAGGTTACTAAGGCAATGGGCGAACCCACAACCCTAGTAGAAAATACAAGGTAAGGATAATAGTATCGTTCTTCCTCTTTCATCTCATACAATGTCATACCATTCACGTATTAATATTATAAGATTCATAAGTAAGAACAATATCCAAACATTAAATTTTACCTTTCGTTAGTGCAAAGTCACACACAAGCATAGTATGATAAATAGAAGTTACAACAACTTATATTAACAAAGAAATTAAAATTACAACAATTAATTAAATATAACATGGTTAGTTATTCCTCACCTTTTACTTGATTCTTTTCTCCAAAGTCCAAGAATTTACTCCCACAAGTTGGTGACTAAAGATATATAAACCTATTCATGCAAGAGGATTAATCATCACATATTAGAGTCAATTTGGGTTTAAAAAACTATCACAAAATCTTCCCCCGAAAACAGAATCCTGACCACTAGTTTAAAAAAAAGTAGTTCTCAACCTTACTAGTGAATGGTCTCTATTTTGCCACCAATTCAAAGTCTAATCGAAACGAAACTTTGGGAAAGTTTAATTGGCAGTAAAAGGATCCTACGTATACTTTCAATTTGATCCAATTTAATTTAGATAAAAAATGCCCAAATTGGCTCTCTTGAATCACCTGTGGGTGACCTGGAGAATCAAAATGCATCAACCTTAGCAAGGGATTGCACCATTAACTCTTATACTAGGAAGGAGAATTAAAAACCATAGAACAAGGGTAACAATAAACCTAACATGCTCCCACAACCACAAATCCATGAATAAAGAGAAGAGAGTTGTCCACTGATGAGCACATTTATGTGTGAAATCTTAGGGCATAAAGCATACATTTTACACACTTTGAGTGGAGCTACCTGGGGTTTTATGTTGTTTTTGCAGATTTTATGAATTTTTAGGACTTGAGTGAATATCTGGAGTTTTGGGTATGAAACATGCGATTTTACATGTCTTGAGGTCCATTCAAATTCTCAATTGCGAAAATCGGCCTGATTTGGAGATGATGGGCTAAAGATGCGATTATGGGCCAACTCCAGAATATCTTAAAAAATTATATTAGGTTTTTTATTTTATTTTTCTTTATTTTGTAATTGAAAGAATGTATGGACCCACAAGGAGTCAAAGATTAGGATTTTCATTTTTTTTTTTAGATTTTATTTATTTCTCTAATTAGTTTTCTCTCTCTCTTCCCACTTTCTATTATTTTCACTATTTTATTTTATTTTTTTCCTTAATTAACCCAAAATCGTTTTTTTTTAATATGGATTTTTCTTCCTTCCTTCTTCCACTTTTTCTTTCTTTCTTCCTAGGGGTGTCAACGGTGCGGTTTGTAGCGGTTTCGGGCCGGGCCTAACGGTTTCGGGCTGAAAAACCTCCAGCCCAAACCAGCCCATTTAAAAGATAACGGTTTCGGTGCGGTTTGGGTTCGGGTTGACTAACGGTTTGACCTAATGGTTTGGATTCGGCTTGGCTAACGGTTGGAATAAATTAAAAATCAATATTGAAATTTATTTTTATTTTTTCCTCAACTCCAAATCCTAATTTCTCACACACAAAACTACAAAAGATAGAGAATGAAGACTCCAAGTAGATCTAACGATAAGTGATGGCATTAGCATGAAAAGGTGAAAATGAAATTTGAAACCCGGATGCTTAATTTCAAAAAAGTGAAAATGTGAAAGACTGAAAGTCTGAAACTGAAACAACATTAACGATTAAGATTAAGACTTAAGAGTTAAGAGTTATTAATTAAGACTTTTAAATTTTAAAATAATAAGAATAAATGAAATTTGAAAATTAAAAAGTTAACGATTAAGATTAAGACTCAAGAGTTAAGAGTTATCAATTTAGACTTTTAAATTTTAAAATAATAAAACTAAATGAAATTTGAAAATTAAAAAGTTAAAACTTAAAACTTAAACCGTTAAACACTCAACTCTCAACTACCCAAACTCGAGTCTCAAGTCTCAAACACCGAAATTCATGGATCATTAATTACATTTAAACAATACAAAAAAAAATTACTTACATTTAATATGTTAATTTTATTTATGTAAAAGACTAACGGGCTGACGGGCCGCACGCGGGCTGGGCCAGGCCAGCCCGAAACCGTTCGGGCTGAGGACCCTCAGCCCAATTACGGCCCATTAAGGATCGGTTCGGGCCGGTTCGGGCTATAACAGGCCGGTTCGGTCCGGTTTTAACGGTTCGGGTTGAAAATTGACACCCCTATTTCTTCCACTTTTTCTCCACGTGAAATCAAGTTTTTTATTTTATTTTATTTAATTCTCCACACATTCTCTCTCTTTTTATTTCTAACGAATTTTGCTCTTTCTTTATTTATTTTTCTTTTTCTATTTTACTCTTATTATTATTATTAGTATTAGTATTATTATGTATTATTATTTTATTTCCTTATTTGTAAATCATTCTCCATCTCCTATAAATATTATCTCCCCTCTTAGGTCTATAGTTTATACTTTATTTTCTCTTTAGTTTATTTTAGTCTTGTACTTTCTATTCTCTTTAGCTTGCTTTAGATTTTCACTAGTTCTTTAATTAATTTGTGGGTTCTAATTCTAAATTGAATGTTTAGGTTTTAATGTTTTGCAAGGAAGATTGAAGTTGTGTAATTTATTTGATACAAGTATATTTCCTTTATTTTTATCAATGCAATTTCAAGTTTCAAGTTTGATGATTCGCTTTCTCTCTAGGTCTAGCAATTGCAAATCTAGATTATTCTAGATTTGGTTGTTAGGTTGGTTGAGATTCGAATCGTTTGTTCAAGTTTTTTTTTGGAGATTCAAAGATGCAAGTAAGTAACACTCTTCAATAATCTTCTCTCCCCCCCCCTCCATTCCCGCTTCTATCTACCCCTCCATATTCTTAATTTAGGATTTAATTTTAGCATTTATTTATTGTTCTCCCTTTCCCCTGGGTCCTTGATCAAAGATGTCTATAGTTGTGCCTCTCTTTGGTTAAGGTTTCCCTTTTCCTTTTATTGCTTTGTTATTTACTTTCTATTATTTCCTTTCTGCAATTTCTTTTTCTCTAATATCCTTTCCCCCGATCGGTGGACTCTAAGCTATGGAAAAGGGTCCACGGTCAAAGTCATTATAATTATACTCCCCGTCCCTCAATCTAGAGTTGACACTCGGATCACTTCCCTTTTATTTTTATTGTTCGCATTTTTTTTCCTGACTTTTATTTATGCATTGGTTATGCTTGCTTTATTTTTCGTTTTAATTCGATTGCATTAGATGTATGGATTATGATCGCTCGTTTAGTTTAATTAATTAGTTAACAAATTTGAATCATTCCACTCTCGCATTACCATTAAGAAGTTGAATTATAGGTGGCATATCTCCTTGAGATCGACCCGTTAGCTACACGATACTATGCGCTTGCGGTTATTTTTATTTCACAAACATCCACATAATTGTGTCTAAGAGAAGGATTAAAGAAATCTCACTTTTCTTAAAGTTTTCATGAAGATTCGAATCACAAAACACCTTCGGAAGGATGGGAACTGCTCTTCTTCTTGGTTTCTCCTCTTCTTGAAGCCTCAAACTTGTTCTTGCATAAAGAAATGCGGTTACAAGTGAGTTAAAACATAAAATAGGGCTTAAAAACACGAAATTCCATTTTTGCCCCTAAACAGAAAATGGGGTGGGGGTTGGTTCACCCAACTGGCCCAACCGACCGACGGACTCCGATTTCGGTGATTTTTGTCTTGATGGAAAGGTCTTTCAACGATCTTCGTTTGGATACCTTAATCTCATCAATCGGACTCTCCGTCGCAAATCTATGGACGTTCCAAAATCACCATTTTTACACCATTGTGATTGATCGTCTAACTTCTCTTAAACTCTAGGAGAGTTGTTGAGTCATCAGAAAGGTCACCCACTAACATTGGTTCCATTTCCAACCCTTCGAGCTCGACTTGAATGGCCATTGGTTGTCACCGACTCGAGGTCCGGGTTCTCAGTCTTTAAACCACGGGTTAAAGAGATAGAAATTTGGGGGATTTCACAGTCAGGGTTTCCAAAATGGGATCTTCACTAAGGATTTCCAGATTAGGGTTTTGTGGGATTTCACAGTTAGTGAAACCACTAACCCATTATTTATTTATTTTTTAATTCCAAAAATGCCTTTACCAAATATAAGGAGAAAAAAATGGGCCAAATCTATTCTCTCTCCTCACTAGGCTCTCTGCTACTTCACCCTCTCCACCTTCGGCTCTAGTAGCGCTAGCGATGCCGCCGCCACCATTACCGCCTTAGGGGTTGATCTGGTTGTGTCACGCCCTCCCAGCCGGTACCCTATCTGGCATACCCGAGAGTGTGATCCACAGCCCGAAGATCAGGTATCGAGTGATCAACCTCCCACATAAACAATAACATAATCATGAACAATCATAACATGAGTGCGGAAGATAAATCATAGATCCAATAATGAAAGAATGAATCATAAACGAATCGGAATAATAGACATAATCAGAGTATCAAACAGATAAGTAAAGTGAAGCAAAAATCCCACTTTACATCCAGCGGAAAAGTAGCTCTAAAGAATAAACTAGATAAAAGCTAATCCCAGTAGCAAGTACATTGGGTAACTAAATTATTCTCCACTTTGTAGACGACATCCTTGTAGGTGTAGATCTCATAAATAGCACAAGGACGCTTCCACTCAATGGTCGGACTAAGCATCGTACGGAGCATAACCACCCGTGGGATCTTCAGAGTAATTGTGGTAACCGCAATCACCTTCCTGGAGATATGTCTCTTCGCCTTGCGCTTCCTCATAGGAACCGTCATAGTACTCAGTACCTGCAGGATAGTCTAACAACATTGTACAATAAAGGAATGAGTTTCAAAGAAACTCAGTAAGGCAGTTAAAATCCATAATAACACAAATGGCAGGATTCCAGAACAATCATAAATGCAATATGATATGAGACAAACAATGAATGAATGAATCTAACTCTATGTATGCTGGTCTCTATTGGCAGACATGCTTTAAGTCGTAGCACCGTACTTCTTTAGGAAAGTCCACTCACATCCTCAACCATTTAAGATATCTTGGATTCTCTCACGGATCATTTCACCGGTCTTGAGCAGCCGATTGGTAATGGGTCCTTCATCCCTCAAGACAAACCTTGGCAGGGGGTTAAGTCAACACACTCTCTCACAACCATTTGGTATAAATCTTGGCGCATGTCGGGGTAAAACCTAGCCAAATGCAAGTCTTCTACTTGGTTACATCAAGTCAGATCCAGATACTTCCATTCCTCGTCCCTGACGATCCTTTCCGGTATCCTTCACACTAGAGTCAGCGTATCCTATGGCACCGACCAACTCGGACTACGGACTCATCAACCCTATTGATCATCCACATATGGTAAACGGGAAGCTCTCACGTCCTCTCACGGGTTGGTTACCGGTCTTAAGCGCCCGTGAGCCCAAGTCTAACCATATGCAACCCTACCAATAAATGGCCCTCACAATGTGATTCCTGTCCTCTCATGGGTTGATTACCGGTCTTGAGCGCCCATGAATCCCCATTGCTACCACGGGTCGTTCGGTCTCAATACCCCTCCGATTAGGGTCTGACATAACAGGACATCCTAGCCAAACACTACTAGACAATCCTATATATGTCATCCAACAGTTTAGGAAGGTGTCCAGAGGGCATCTCCGGAAACATCCCATAATATTCCCGTAGTAGTCCAAGGACAGAAGTGTCGAAAGGACACCTCTCCTTTCCAAACCATACGTAAGCATACACATGCATCAATTCATATCATCACATATATGGTAACTACATATATGGAAAGAAATCAGTATAACAATCACTTGTATAACATTGGTAAGTAAATCATACATGAATCAATTCAATATGAATAAGTAATGCTACTGTAATCAAAGTTATGCAACAGTAGTATATCATTGTAAGAATCTAATTTAGGAAACATATTAATGATATTCCAATATAGAAACTAGATTCATGCTATCTATGTAATTAAGGAAATAACCATCCTTACCTTTTATAACTCGCAAAGAATCCTAAGAAATCAAGTAAGATCTTGGCAAACTTGAGAAGAAGGTCCTAAACAAGTATATACAACATATTAGGAAAGATCCCTAGCAGAATATATATCAAAATATCCGAAACAGACCAAATCTGGAGTTGCTGTACTCATTGGTCGAGTGGATTGGTCGAGTGGTCCGATCGACCAATCAGTCGACCAATGCAGACAGTAGCTTATAAAATCAGAGTTTTAAGATATGAAATCCGAATTTGGTGGTTCAAAAGGGTACTAATCAAGGGGTAGACTATATCAGTAGTATTCTAACATAAAGGGGACCTCAAAACACTAATCAAATCAAGGTATCAAGATCCAAATTAGGAAACAAAAAGTTACCATAAATAAATCAAACATGGATCTTGATGAATTTTGAAATAGAAAACAAGGACAAGAACTATAGGAGGATGGATCATTGCTTTCGGTAATGAAAACATGAAAACATACATAGGTCTTCAAGGAATAAGGCTTAGAAGCATAAATCTAAATAAGGAAATAAAACCTACCATATATGTAACTATCATGCATCATGAAGAACACATAGTAAGGTAGAAGAGAACAACTAGAATTCTATGGATTATGGATCATGGAAAGAAAACACAACCATTAACCACTAACATGATCAATGAAAGAAGATCCAAAGAGATCAGAATTCAGATTAGAAGATTAACGAGAGATTAAATCATGGTTTGATCATGAATCCTTCAAAAGCTTGCAATGATCATGGTTAAGATCATTGTTCTAGCCTTAAATCCTTAGGATGATCATGAGAACATGTTCGAGAGATGTTTGCAACAGAGAATGCAGCATCTCTTCTACTGTCTCAACTCAAAAAGGAAAGAAAAACAAAGATGGAGGAGAAGAAGAGAGAGTAGACATACCTTTTGATGCAAAAAGAAGAGTTCCGACAAAGATCCGCCAAGAAAACTCCAAGGATGCAAGAGAGATGACTTGCGAGAGGTCTTTGGTTCGTTCCGAGAGGGTTTGGAGGCAGCAAATACGAAGTGGACTCGAGGTTAGACTTAAATAGAGCAAGAATCAACCTAATTGCCAAAGACAGCACCCATTGGTCGAGTGGATTGGTCGACTGGCCCGATCGACCAATCGGTCGACCAATCTTGACAGACAAGGCCAAAACAGGGAATTGAAGGTCCAGATCAAATCCAACCCTAAAGGGGTTTTGCACACAAGTCAAGTGACTTACCTAGTAGGTAGAAATGCCTTCAAACCAAGATAGAGAGCACTCCAAGTCCATCAACTAATTAGATCTTCATCGGGATTCTGTTTCCATAAATAGAACCTCATCATCAACCTTCATGGATTCAAAGCCGGACACCAAGTCCTCTCTTTGGGATGGCCCAAAGCTGACTTCTTACTTTACTTCGGGTCATCGGACCTACAAATAACAAGGTTTCCGGGTCAAGGTTAGGGCTGGGTTTCACATTCTCCCCCCTTAAAGAAATTTCGTCCCCGAAATTGAAAGCGTACTGTGCTTCCAAAGAGGTAAGGAAACTTCTCCTTCATGCCTTCTTCCTTCTCCCAAGAAGCTTCTTCAGGGGTATGGTTCTTCCACCGAATCTTCACCAAAGGAATGGCGCGATTCCGCAGCTGCTTGTCCTTCCTATCCGGGATTTCGGCCGGTTCTTCATCATAGGTCAAATCAGCACTAAGTCCTTCGGGTGCTTGCTTGCAAAATGTGTTCCGGATTCTCTATGTATTTTCGGAGCATCGAAATATGGAACACATTGTGCACACCAGCAAGAGACGGAGGTAATGCTAATCGATACGCAACAGGTCCAACCTTTTCCAAAATCTCGAAAGGTCCAATGTAACGAGGGCTAAGCTTTCCCTTAACATTGAATCTCATCACACCCTTCATTGGTGAGACCTTGAGAAAGACATTCTCTCCAACTTGAAATTCCAAATCGGTCCTTCTCTTATCGGCATAAGATTTCTGTCTCGGCTAGGCGAGACTTAATCCTTTCTCTTATCATATCTACCATAGCACTTGTAGCTTCAATCATCTCGGGACCTAAGACTTTTCTTTCACTGTCTCGAGTCCAGTACAAAGGTGTCCTACAAGTACTACCATACAAAGCCTTGAATGGAGCCATGCCTATTGTTGCTTGATAAGCTGTTGTTATAGGCAAACTCAACCAAAGCTAGGTGTTCATCCCAATTACCACCCATATCCATCACACAAGATCTGAGCATGTCTTCCAATGTCTGAATTGTCCGCTCGGATTGTCCATCGACTTGTGGATGATGAGCTGTACTCAAGTTCAATTGGGTTCCCAAGGCCTTCCGCAAACTATTCCAAAACCTTGAGGTGAACCTAGGATCACGATCGGGAGACAATACTCAATGGCACACCATGCGGACGAACCACATTATCCACATAAAGCCTGGCTAGCTTATCCGGAGTATGAGTGATCTTCATAGGAATGAAATGGGCTGATTTGGTCAACCTATCAACAATCACCCACACGGTGTCATTGCCTTTACTTGTCCGAGGCAAGCTAGTCACAAAGTCCATGGAGATATCTTCCCACTTCCAACTAGGAATAGGAAGGGGTTGAAGTAATCCAGATGGAGGTTGTCGAACGGCTTTCACACCGCTGGCAAGTCTCACACTTGGCAACAAAATCATCAACATCCGCCTTTAGACCAATCCACCAAAAATGTTCCTTCAAGTCCTTGTACATCTTGGTGCTTCCCGGGTGTCTGATAAAGACTGACCTGGTGTGCTTCCTTCAATATTTCTTTCTTAACTTCTTCGTTTGCAGGCACACACAGTCTTCCTCTAAACATTAAAGCACCATCCATGGATATACCAAAGTCGGGGTCCGACTCAGGATTCGAAGAAATCTTCTCAACTTTGGTCAAAAACTCTTGATCGGAACTCTGTGAGCAACAATCTTGTCTCTAAGACCAGATCTTGCCGTCATGGCGAGAAAGAATAAAATCAGAATTCTCGGGGACGATTTCCAAATCAAAACTCTCAATAGAAGACCACAATGGTAAACTCAAAGCATTCAAATCCAAAGTCTTCTTCTGGTTCTTCCTACTAAGAGCATCGGCAACAACATTTGCTTTCCCAGGATGATCTTGAATATCACAATCATAATCGGAGACGAGTTCCAACCATCTCCTTTGTCTCATGTTCAACTCCTTTTGGGTAAAGAAATATTTCAAACTCTTATGATCCGTGAAAATGGCAATCTTCTCACCGTAAAGATAATGTCTCCAAATCTTCAAAGCAAAGACAACGGCGGCAAGTTCTAGATCGTGAGTGGGGTAATTCCGCTCATAATCCTTCAATTGCCGAGAAGCATAGGCTACGACCTTGCCATGTTGCATCAGTACACAACCCAAACCAATCTTTGACGCATCGGTATAAATTTGTCATACCACCGGAACTATCGGGTATAGTCAAAACCGGGGCACTTGTCAATCTATCTTTCAACTCTTGGAAATTCTTCTCACAGGCGTCGGACCAAACAAACTTCTCTTCTTTCCTGGTCAACTTAGTCATAGGAGCAGCCAACCGAGAAAAGTTCTCAATAAACCTTCGGTAGTAACCCGCCAATCCAAGAAAACTTCTTATTTCCGTTGCGACTTCGGTCTCTCCCAATCAGCCACAGACTTGGACCTTTTCGGGATCGACACGAATACCTTCGGCTGAAACTACATGACCAAGGAAAACCACTCTCTTAAGCCGGAAATCACACTTGCTAAACTTAGCAAACAACTTCTTTTCCCGCAACCTTTGCAAAGTGAAACTTAGATGACTCGCATGCTCTTCTTCGCTCTTCGAATAGATCAAGATGTCATCAATGAAAACAATCACAAACTTATCAAGCACATCATGAAATACTCGGTTCATGAGGTCCATGAACACCGCAGGAGCATTGGTCAATCCGAAGGGCATGACTCTAAACTCGTAGTGACCATACCGCGTTCGGAAAAGCTGTCTTGAAGATATCACTAGACTTCACTTTCAATTGGTGATATCCGGACCTTAAGTCAATCTTCGAGAACACAACTGCACCCTTCAACGATCGAAGAGATCATCGATTACGGGCAGCGGATATCTATTCTTGATAGTCAACTTATTCAACTCACGGTAGTCGATGCACAAGCGCATACTACCGTCTTTCTTCTTGACGAACAAGACCGGAGCTCCCCAAGGTGACACACTAGGCTGTACGAAACCTCTATCAATGAGCTCATTCAACTGATTTTGCAACTCTTTCAACTCGGTAGGAGCCATCCTATACGGAGCTTTAGATACCGGAGCGGCACCGGGGACGAGATCAATAGAGAATTCGACATCTCTGTCCGGAGGCACTCCGATAGGTCATCGGGGAAGACATCAACAAAGTCGCAGACAACTCGACTTCGTCGACTCTTTTCTCCACTATACCCTTGCCTTCGGATGAAGCATCATCCACTAGGGCATAGACTTGCATCGGTGCGAGACAGCACCTTCTTACAAACCCTTCTCTTTTCACCTTGAAATTCAAAGACCGGACTTCCACAAATATGGACCTGAATCTTCTTTGAGGAACAAAGGAACACGGCTTTGTGGGCTGTCAACCAATCAATTCCCAAAATGACATCGAAGTCCTTCATGTCAAGAATCACAAAATTGGCTTCCAAGTTCTTCTCACCAATCAACACGGGACATTTAGATAACCCCTTATCTAGTTTCACAACATGACCAGTAGGTGTACTAATCAATAAACAACTAGACAACTTCTCGGGGATTAGGTTAGTCTTCTTGATGAATGCGAGATGACATGAACGAATGAGATGCACCCGTATCAAATAAGACAAATGCAGAAATAGAAGCGACTAACAATGTACCTGTAATCACATCATGGCTTGGATCCTGCTCGATCTTGGAAATACTGAAAACTCTACCGAGAGGGAGGAGCGGGAGCACTCTTCACCAGAGGGCGGAGGCTGTTGGGCGGGCCGCCGGACAGAGCACGAGCAAAATGACCAGCTTGCTTGCGGTAGAAGCAAACGGGATTGCTTTGGATCCAACGGGGGTGGCTGCAACGAGAGGGCTTCGAACAACAGGCCTTGCACTCGCACTTGCACTTGCACTTGCATTTGCTGGTGGTCGGTTTCCGCCATCTTTGTTTAAACTGGCCGGGCTGCTGAAAACCCGTGTTCGACCTACACTCTTAGCCTGAAAGGTAGGAGTGGGGTAGGGTGTAGGTCTCACATAACGACGGTCATTGCGATCCACCAACCCGAGAATTCCTTGACTGCCAAGGCTTTTGCACACGAGCACTTTCCTTCTCTGTTTCTTCCAACTTCTTCGAGTTCTGCACCACTTGAGCATA
This sequence comes from Hakea prostrata, assembly GCF_041222555.1. Lineage (NCBI taxonomy): Eukaryota > Viridiplantae > Streptophyta > Magnoliopsida > Proteales > Proteaceae > Hakea > Hakea prostrata. The sequence continues at coordinate 78,005 of NW_028291249.1, forward strand.
GCTCACTATAGGCTGGACTGTGAGATAAGCTTTAATGGCGGGCGCGATCCTTTGAAGAACTTCTTTGCTTTGGCGAGGTCTTCCTTCAAAGAATCTGGAGCAAAGAAATGAAGCTCCTCGAACTTGTTGGTACTCCAACACGAGACAAAGTTCCTTGAGTCGAGAATCATAAACTCAGCTTCCTTTGCATCCTTCACCGCCTCGGGAAAGTAGTTCATACAAAAAGCCTCTTTGAATAACTCCCAAGTTACAACTCCTGCATGCAAACCTTCCAAAAGCAGGACGAGTGGAAATCCACCATGCATCGGCTTCTTGTTGCAACCTACGCTCAACAAACAAAATCTTCCGAGCTTCCGAGCATTGCAGATGCCGGAAAGCCTTCTCCAACTCACGAAGCCACTTGTTAGGAAACAAGGGGTCCTTGGTAACTCCGGTAAAAGTGGGTACTTGCATCTTGAGAAAACTCTCCATCAGGGCGAGTATGAGGAGTTCCAGCTAAACCTCCCGCATTCAAGACTGCGGCATGAGGATTCACATTAGCACCAGCCCGGGTCTCATTATGCGAGTCATGAAACCCACCAACATCTGGTTGAATTGAGCTGCTTGCTGCTGCATCATATTGCCCATAATATTGGCAATATCTCGAAACTTCCAACATTCGGGGCACCGGGGATCTCATGAGTACCCTGATCGGCATTTGGTATCTCACCACCTCCATGAGGTACTTCACCACCTCCCTGAGGTATTTCACCACCTCCATGACCACTTTGGATTCACCACGCCCACTTCTCGGAGTAACCATTCCGCAAAACCGAGAACATCAAAATACCGAATTTCGAAGATTCAACATAAACCACAAGTCCAAATGATTTGAAAACTTAAATCATGCTCAAAAATATCCATATAGTCATCAAACAATATTCCATAAGGCAAAAATCACATTTTCCAAAAATTCAACAGCAAATGAGGTCACTGTGACCATTGGTCGAGTGGTTGGTCGAGTGACCCAGTCGACCAATCAGTCGACCAATGAAGACAGAATGCGAAAATTCGCATTATAAGCCTCATTTCCACATTCCAACCTCATTCTAACTTCTTCCAAAGGTGAGAGAGCTCTAGGGAAAATATCCAAGAGTTCCCACAAGTGTTCTTGAGGTGATTTAGTGCTTCAACAACAACACCACAACACACCATCTTCAAAAACAAGGTAAATCTCTCATTCTTTCTTCCATTTTCATCTTCTCATGCTTGCATTTCAATAAAACCATGCTTTACTTGTATCCAATGCTAGAAATCATGCTTAGGAATGCTTAGAAACATATTCCCTAGGTTTTAAACACAATGACATGCATAGACAACAAGTTTTAACACATTTGGTGCTCATCTCGCAAAGTTTTATACCGAAATCGATATCTTTAGAAAAATTTCGTTTTCTCTCAAACCGCTTGAAATTTTTGCACGAGATCAAATGCTACATGCTCAAGATGACATTGTAGATAGGTCCATACAATTTGATTTAACCAATTTCAACTTTTCAAAAATCAAATTTTGACCTAAATTGCAAAATCCCCAAATTGCCTTCTTGCTGAATTTTTCGCTTTAATCCATGTTTTCGATCGATTTTCATCAAAACAACTTCATAGACATGAAATTCCAAGTATTGTGCACATGCTAGTATGTTCAAATCAAATTTCCCCCAAATTTGAAATTTTCCGAAAAATTACGAAAATACCCTTTTGGCTCAAATCTTGAAATAGCAATAATTGGAAATGTCTCTTGTCTCTTCCACAGATACATCATGCAGAGGGGAGGACGAGGAGGAGGTAGAGGTCGAGGTCGCATCGTAGGTGCTCTTAGGGGCAGAGGTCAGGTTCCTTTCGAGCCTAGAGAGGAGGTTAGGAGACCGGACCTATTTGACACACCTCGGGCCGAGTTTTCGTACGAGGCCTACTTCAGCTATTGTAACATCGAGATGGGGCGTCTACTTCACTTACGCCAGCTCGAGCCTTTAGGATCCGGCAGAGGTTCGACACTTTACGGTGGACTCACCTCTTCACCGAGGATTTGCCGGTATACCCGGAGCTAGTGAGGTTGTTCTTCAGCAACCTTACTTACACGAGAGGAGGCTCGGGGCCGGGGACATCCACTCGGACTTGTCCTCGGGAGCGGGGTCCTTCGGACTCGGATTCGCTTCTCTACCCGGACAACGGCCGAGATCTTGCAGGTCCCTTACTATCCACAGCGGTGTGTGTGGATACTGCAGGAGCAGATCTGGACAGCCATCCGATGCCGTACGAGCTTCGCGAGATATGCTCTACGCTATGGGATAGCCGCCGATGCTTCACACCGTGGACTAGCGGACGGATGACGGGTTCTGCACGTATTATCGGTCGCATAGTCGGCCGAAACATCATGCCGAAAGCCGGACATCACCATCGGGTCACGGTGATGGAGGCCTTGGTCATTTACCGCATCTACATGGGCTTCGAGATCGATCTCTCCTACATCATTCAGCAGGTCATGCTTTGGACTTAGTTCTGCGGCCTAGCATGCGGAACCTTTGCTATGGGAGGCTTCGACTTTGATCTTCGGGCATTTCGGGGTGAGTTTCGAGGATACTCCGATGGACACTAGATCACGGGGATACCCCATTGGGACTCGGACCATTCGACGGATGAGACTACATCGGTTAGAGAGATCTCCTGGTCCGGAGGGTGAGGATGATGATGAATCGGAGGATGAGGATCGGGGATCGGAGGATGGAGGAGAGGATATCGGTCCCGATAGTGATGATCAGGCCGGAGATGATCTGAGATATGCGCGAGGCTGAGCCCGTGCATCACGAGTTTCCTTCATCACACTTCGAGGCGGCGGCCCTTCACATGCGGTTCCGGAGACTTCAGATCTTGGTGCACGAGATGAGATCGATGACTTCCATGCTAGAGAGGATGGAGGTCGGACAGGAGCAGATGTACGAGAGGATGGAGTCTCGACAGGACAGGATAGAGCATCGGGTGACTCGGCTAGCGAGGAGGAGTTCGGAGCATATAGAGATCAGAGTAGATCACCTAGATAGACTGTACCTTAGGATTTTCCATTTATGCATTTCAGATGTAATCATTGTAAAAACTTTTGAAATTAATGAAGTTCATTTTGTTTCTCTTTAATTATTGTATGTTATGCACTTTTCTTTTCCTTGCATTAGTGACATTTGTTCAAGTATAATTATGGTATGTTATTCAGAAATGTTCTGTTATGCCTCAAAGTTCAAGTTTCTAATTCTGTGTTCTATTATTCACTTCTAAGAGTAGAAGAGTCATTTCAGATTAATGACCCAGGAATGTTCAGTTGTTGTCTTTTGTGGTTAGGATCTCCTCGAACCTTGGGCTCTGATACCAATCTATCACGCCCTCCCTGTGAAACCCAGCCCTAACCTTGACCCGGAAACCTTGTTATTTGTAGGTCCGATGACCCGAAGTAAAGTAAGAAGTCAGCTTTGGGCCATCCCAGTAGAGGACTTGGTGTCTGGCTTTGAATCCATGAAGGTTGATGATGAGGTTCTATTTATGGAAACAGAATCCTGATGAAGATCTAATTAGTTGATGGACTTGGAGTGCTCTCTATCTTGGTTTGAAGGCATTTCTACCTACTAGGTAAGTCACTTGACTTGTGTGCAAAACCCCTTTAGGATTGGATTTGATCCGGACCTTCAATTCCCTGTTTTGGCCTTCTTTGTCGGCATTGGTCGATCGATTGGTCGGCGGGGCCAGTCGACCAATCCACTCGACCAATGGGTGCTGTCTTTGGCAATTAGGTTGATTCTTGCTCTATTTAAGTCTAACCTCGAGTCCACTTCGTATTTGCTGCCTCCAAACCCTCTGGAACGAACCAAAGACCTCTGCAAGTCATCTCTCTTGCATCCTTGGAGTTTTCTTGGCGGATCTTCGTCGGAACTCTTCTTTTTGCATCAAAAGGTATTTCTACTCTCTCTTCTTCTCCTCCATCTTTGTTTTTCTTTCCTTTTTGAGTTGAGACAGTAGAAGAGATGCTGCATTCTCTGTTGCAAACATCTCTGAACATGTTCTCATGATCATCCTAAGGATTTAAGGCTAGAACAATGATCTTAACCATGATCATTGCAAGCTTTTGAAGGATTCATGATCAAACCATGATTTAATCTCTGTTAATCTTCTAATCTGAATTCTGATCTCTTTGGATCTTCTTTCATTGATCATGTTAGTGGTTAATGGTTGTGTTTTCTTTCCATGATTCATAATCCATAGAATTCTAGTTGTTCTCTTCTACCTTACTATGTGTTCTTCATGATGCATGATAATTACATATATGGTAGGTTTTATTTCCTTATTTAGATTTATGCTTCTAAGCCTTATTCCATGAAGACCTATGCATGTTTTCATGTTTTCATTTCCGAAAGCAATGATCCATCCTCCTATAGTTCTTGTCCTTGTTTTCTATTTCAAAATCCATCAAGAACCATGTTTGATTTATTTATGGTAACTTTTTGTTTCCTAATTTGGATCTTGATACCTTGATTTGATTAGTGTTTTGAGGTCCCCTTTATGTTAGGATACTACTGATATAGTCTACCCCTTGATTAGTACCCTTTTGAACCACCAAATTCGGATTTCATATCTTAAAACTCTGATTTTATAAGCTTATCATGTCGCATTGGTCGACTGATTGGTCGATTGGACCACTCGACCAATCCACTCGACCAATGAGTACAAAGCAACTCCCGAATTGGTCTGTTTCGGATATTTTGATATATATTCTGCTAGGGATCTTTCCTAATATGTTGTATATACTTGTTTAGGACCTTCTTCTCAAGTTTGCCAAGATCTTACTTGATTTCTTAGGATTCTTTGCGAGTTATAAAAGGTAAGGATGGTTATTTCCTTAATTACATAGATAGCATGAATCTAGTTTCTATATTTGAATATCATTATTATGTTTCCTAAATTAGATTCTTACAATGATATACTACTGTTGCATAACTTTGATTACAGTAGCATTACTTATTCATATTGAATTGATTCATGAATGATTTACTTACCAATGTTATACAAGTGATTGTAAATATTGATTTCTTTCCATATATGGAGTTACCATATATGTGATGTTATGAATTGATGCATGTGTATGCTTACGTATGGTTTGGAAAGGAGAGGTGTCCTTTTGACACTTCTGTCCTTGGACTACTACGGGAATATTATGGGATGTTTTCGGAGATGCCCTCTGGACACCTTCCTAAACTGTTGGATGACATATATAGGATTGTCTAGTAGTGTTTGGCTAGGATGTCCTGTTATGTCAGACCCTAATCGGAGGGGTATTGAGACCGAACGACCCGTGGTAGCAATGGGGATTCATGGGCGCTCAAGACCGGTAACCAACCCGTGAGAGGACAGGAATCACATTGTGGGGGCCATTCATTGGTAGGGTTGCATATGGTTAGACTTGGGCTCACGGGCGCTTAAGACCGGTAACCAACCCGTGAGAGGACGTGAGAGCTTCCCGTTTACCATATGTGGATGATCAATAGGGTTGATGAGTCCGTAGTCCGAGTTGGTTGGTGCCATAGGATACGCTGACTCTAGTGTGAAGGATACCGGAAAGGATCGTCAGGGACGAGGAATGGAAGTATCTGGATCTGACTTGATGTAACCAAGTAGAAGACTTGCATTTGGCTAGGTTTTACCACGACATGCGCCAAGTACTTATACCAAATGGTTGTGAGAGAGTGTGTTGACTTAACCCCCTGCCAAGGTTTGTCCTGAGGGATGAAGGACCCATTACCAATCGGCTGCTCAAGACCGGTGAAATGATCCGTGAGAGAATCCAAGATATCTTAAATGGTTGAGGATGTGAGTGGACTTTCCTAAAGAAGTACGGTGCTATGACTTAAAGCATGTCCGCCAATAGAGACCAGCATACATAGAGTTAGATTCATTCATTCATTGTTTGTCTCATATCATATTGCATTTATGATTGTTTTGGAATCCTGCCATTTATGTTATTATGGATTTTAATCGCCTTCTTGAGTTTCTTTGAAACTCATTCCTTTATTGTACAATGTTGTTAGACTATCCTGCAGTACCGAGTACTATGACGGTTCCTATGAGGAAGCGCAAGGCGAAGAGACATATCTCCGAGGAAGGTGATTGCGGTTACCACAATTACTCGAAGATCCCACGGGTGGTTATGCTCCGTACGATGCTTAGTCCGACCATTGAGTGGAAGCGTCCTTGTGCTATTTATGAGATCTATACCTACAAGGATGTCGTCTACAAAGTGGAGAATAATTTAGTTACCCAATGTACTTGCTACGGGATTAGCTTTTGTCTAGTTTATTCTTTAGAGCTACTTTTCCGCTGGATGTAAAGTGGGATTTTTGCTTCACTTTACTTATCTGTTTGACACTCGATTATATCTATTATTCTAATTCATTTATGATTCATTCTTTCTTTATTGAATCTATGATTTATCCTGGCCCGGTGTGTTGGGGGTGGTGGTGGTGTTGGGGTTGGTGTGGGGGGGGGGGGTGCCGCCGGGGTGTGGGGGGGGGGGGGGGGGGGCCGCGGGGGGGGGGGGGGGGGGGGGGGGGGGGGGGGGGGGGGGGGGGGGGGGGCGGGGCGGGGGGGGGGGGGGGGGGGGGGGGGGGGGCCGGGGGGGGGGGGGGGGGAACGGGGACACAAACAACAAAAAAAAAAAAAAAATCATAACATGAGTGCGGAAGATAAATCATAGATCCAATAATGAAAGAATGAATCATAAACGAATCGGAATAATAGACATAATCGAGTATCAAACAGATAAGTAAAGTGAAGCAAAAATCCCACTTTACATCCAAATGAAAAGTAGCTCTAAAGAATAAACTAGATAAAAGCTAATCCCAAGAGAGCAAGTACATTGGGTAACTAAATTATTCTCCACTTTGTAGACGACATCCTTGTAGGTGTAGATCTCATAAATAGCACAAGGACGCTTCCACTCAATGGTCGGACTAAGCATCGTACGGAGCATAACCACCCGTGGGATCTTCAGAGTAATTGTGGTAACCGCAATCACCTTCCCCGGAGATATGTCTCTTCGCCTTGCGCTTCCTCATAGGAACCGTCATAGTACTCAAGACTGCAGGATAGTCTAACAACATTGTACAATAAAGGAATGAGTTTCAAAGAAACTCAAGAAGGCGCTTAAAATCCATAATAACACAAATGGCAGGATTCCGTAACAATCATAAATGCAATATGATATGAGACAAACAATGAATGAATGAATCTAACTCTATGTATGCTGGTCTCTATTGGCAGACATGCTTTAAGTCGTAGCACCGTACTTCTTTAGGAAAGTCCACTCACATCCTCAACCATTTAAGATATCTTGGATTCTCTCACGGATCATTTCACCGGTCTTGAGCAGCCGACAGTAATGGGTCCTTCATCCTCGAGACAAACCTTGGCAGGGGGTTAAGTCAACACACTCTCTCACAACCATTTGGTATAAGTACTGGCGCATGTCAGGGTAAAACCTAGTCAAATGCAAGTCTTCTACTTGGTTGTCTTAATTTTGTAGATTCATTGTGGCAGTTACACTTGCCGGAATCTACTGACGCTAAGGATATAGAGAGAGCAGATGCTGAAGCTGCAGAAATGTTTAGACCTACAGGAACTGAGGAAATCTTGAGCAATGAAATGAAATCAAAGAGAATGAGGTTGCCTTCACTTCACTAAACAATACTGTAGCTACAACTCCTATCTCAAGATTTTCTAAATTTTTCATTGACATGGAAGAAGAAGAAGCTGATTCGGTGTTTGGAATGAGACTTCAAGATATGGCATTACACTCTCCTACTCATCTAGGTTTCATGGGTTCCATTGGGAAGACGATGAAATCGATGCTGACATGGCTTTTTGGAGTCACTCCATTTGATCTTCTTTTCTTCCTTAATTTTTTCATTCTTTTATTCTTCGCAAAAAAAACAGGGGGAGAAATAGAATCGGAAGGTGGTAAGGTTTCTGTGTTTTTCAATATAAGCATACATGGCTTCCATCGCTCCTCAACACCGCCTTCACGTTGGATACTGCATGATTTGATCATGATTATTGGTTAACCACCTCGGCTTATATTGCACGAGCCATTCTTTGGTGGGTTGCAAAGAACATAATCGAAACTGAGATTGGCCAATGATCGGGCTTTGCTGTTGTTATGTACTTTTAGAAATACACCCAAGGTTTGATTTTTTTTTGTGAAATCCAGCCCTATCCTAACCTTGACCCGGAAACCCGATTGTTTTTAGGTCCGAAGACCCGGAGTAAAGGAAGTAGCCAACTATGGGCCATCTCAGTAGAAGACATGGTGTTTGACCCAGAACCCATGGAGATTGGTGATGGAGTTCCATACTTGGAAGTCTGTGCAAATCTGGAAAGAAAGTTGTAGCTTGGTAAAGGTGAGTATTGTTGATGGACTTGAGGTATAGTTAGATATGATTCGAAGGCATTTTTCTATACTAGACAAGTCATATGTTGTGTTGGGAGAAGCCCATGAGGTTTGGACTTGAGTTGGGCCTCCAATTCCCTATTTGGGCCTTGCTGACTTGATTGGTCGACTGGACCAATCGACCAATGGTGTGTTAAATCCGAGAAAATCCAATTTTAGGGTTTTTCACTTTCTATTTAAGCACACTTCGTGTTTCTTAGTATCCTTTGCCTCCAAAACACTCTGTGAACGTGAGAAGACTCGTTTGAAGCCCTCTTCAATGATCTTGAAGAATTCTCCGCCAGATCTGAAGTCTCTCGTCTCTGATCTGCCAATTCAAGGTTAGTAATCTCTTCAGCGTCGTGAATTGTCTTTCGATTTTGTTCTTGATTGAGATCAGGAAGAAGATGTTGCACTCTTGCAACCATCTATTCCATGATCTCATTCTATTATTTGAGATCTATGATCATCATCGTGATCTCAACCCTATCCCTGAATATTCTTCTTGAAACCCTAATCCTTGTATGATCTTTTTGAAACCCTTGGGTAACCTCCCATTTGAGGGTAGCCACATGGGTTATGTTTCTGTTAACCTAAACATTTTCCAATGACTTTCTTGTCATCAAATTGCTAAGCAAATTAATCCCTTTCATCTTATAACCCTAGCCTTTTCATGAGAGCCATAAGATTGAAACCCTAATTTCTTGGTTCAAATCAAGAACCTATCTTTTGACCTTGACATGATGTTTTGACATTCCTAGATAGTTCTAATATGTTCTAGGAAGCTCCCCTTCGAATTTCGGATCAATCGGACTTCAAACGAAGAAGTTATGACCGATTTAGTTTTTGCAATTCCGTACTGACTCGGTTGGTCGACTGATTGGTCGACTGGGTCAGTAGACCAACCAATCGACCAATGAGGACAATTGCTCTATTTTTCGCTCGATTTGATTCGTTTTCTCTCTGATCTTTCAGGCTTCTTTCCTAATGTCGTATCTATGCTTGTTAGGGGTTTAATTGCTAAGTTTGGAATCTCTCTCTTTGATCTTTGGATTATCTTCGGTGATAAGTAAGGTAAGGACAATTATTTCATAATAACATACATCGCGTGTACTTTGGTTTCTAACTTAGGAAACTCTGAGTTTAACTATTGATATTGTATCTTATACTTATGATGTACTACTGTAAGTACAGTAGCACTTACTTATGTTCTCTTTTTCGTTATTCAAGCTTATATGAAATGCTTATTACTGCTTGATGTTTAATGATCGGATTATGCTTTTACACTCTTTTATATGATGAGTTGTTGATTGTGTATGTCATGACTGATCTGAGAATGTGATTGATTAGGTATGGTTTGGGATTGGGGAGTGTCCTTTTGACACTTCTGTCCTTGGACATCGAAGGCAATGGTATGGGATGTTCTCCGAAGCCCATCGACGCTTTCCCAAATCATTGATTGTCATACCTAGGGCTGTCTAGCAGTGTTTGGCAAGGATGTCCCTATTATATCAGACCTGAATCGTAAGGGTATTGAGACCGAACGACCCGTGGCAGCAATGGGGATTCATAGGTGCTCAAGACTGGTGAGTTATATCCGTGAGAGGACGGGAATCACATCGTGGGGGCCATTTATGGGTAGGGTTGCATATGGATAAACTTGGGCTCATGGGCGCTCAAGACCGGTGAGTTATATCTGTGAGAGGACATGAGAGCTTCCCGTTTACTATATGTGGATGACCTATAGGGTTGATGAGTCCGGTGAGTAATATCCTTAACTCTCGTGTGAAGGATATCGGAAAGGATCCCGAGAGGGGAGGAATGGACGTATCTGGATCTGACTTGATGTAACTAAGTAGATGACTTGCATTGGGCTAGGTTTTACCCTGACATGTGCCAGTACTTAGACCAATGGTGATGTGAGAGAGCGGTGACTTAACCCCTAGCCATGGATTGTTCGAGAGGGATGAATGACCCACTACCAACCGGCGTTGTTAGATGAGACCTACCTAAAGAAGTACAGTGCTATGGCTTAAAGAATGTCTGCCAATAGAGACCAGCATATATAGAGTTTAGATGCATACATACATTATTTGTTTCATATCGCATTGCATCTTGTTACGTTTTGTTGCATGTTATTTATGTTGTTATGAGTTAACTTGCCTTGCTGAGTTCATTTGAACTCACTCCTTTTTGTGCAACCTTTTTGTTAGATTATTCTACAGGTACTGACTACTATGAAGGACAATACGACGAAGTGCAAGCCGATGAAGCATACTACACGCAAGGTGCTGGCAACAATGAAGATTACACTAATGATCCCACGAGCGATCACGTTGCGTACTACAATTAGACCTAACGTAGAATGGGAACATCTATGTTGGATTGACGAAGTCCACTATTTTGAAGATGTCATTTATAAATTAGAAAACTCGTAATTCAGTTTGACTTGCTTTCTTTACTTTCCTTTAGAAACAATGTAATTCTTTTTAGACTTACGTGCTACATTCCACTGTAATTGTGGAGTGAGATTCCGTCTCACTCTATTTCTTTTGATGTGCTTACATCTGGTATCATTTTCCGCACTTTGATTATACTGATATTCATTTCCTGATTTGGATATTTTGTTTATAATATTAAAACCTTGATTATTTCCTGTTCATGATTATGTTATTGTATATGTGGGAGGATGATTTCCTCGATACTTGATCTTCGGGGCTGTGGATTACACACTCGGGTATGCCAGATAGGTTATCGGTTGGGTGGATGTGACAGTTTTCATTCCGTATGCTCTGTTCTGCAAAAGAGGAAGAAGGAGGTGCTAATGGTGGTGGCGGCATCAGTGTTGCAGGAGCTGAAGGTGGAGAGGATGAAGTAGTGGAGAGTCAAGTGAGGAGAGAGAATATATTTGGCCCATTTTTTTCTCCTCAAATTTTGGTAAGGGCATTTTTGGAATTAAAGAAAAATAAATATTGGGTTAATGGTTTGATTAACAATATGAATTGGGTTGTCTGTGTTTTACAAACATAAAGTGGGGTGTGAGTGCTTTAAAACCCCTATTTTGGGTGCTAGTACAACTTGCTCTTTAAATAACATTGTAGGGCTTGACAATAGCATAGGGGGATGAATGCTCAAGAGTCAAAATAGCCTCTGCTGCAAATCTACCTTATTGAAGTTGCTTCTAAGCAAGGACCGAAATGTCGCCGAGTGTCGCCGTGTCGGTGCCCGGTGACATAGGCGACATAGGCGACATTTAGGTCGACTTTTTGAGAAAAATTCAAACAAAATCAATGATGAGATCTGCAATGGGAGAGACCAAGAGCGGTGTAGAGAGAGAGATCTGCAATGGGACTGTGGGAGAGACCGAGAGAGATCACAGAAAAGAGAGCGGGAGAGAGTCGTGAGGGTGTCAAGAGAGAGAGAGAGATATGCAGTGGGAGAGACTGAGAGAGAGAGATCAGTCATCAGAGATCGCAGGGGTGAGAGAGAGCACGAGATTAACGGCTTCTTCAGGTACTTCGCCATGGATTCCGACGGCTTCCATTCTACAGAGAAAGAGAGAGGAAAGAAATAGAAGTGATCGCAGATTTGCAAGTCACAGATATATTTTAATATTTTTAAATGAGAGAGAGTAGTTAATGCGAAATTTTCAAATTTGAATTTTTAAAATTTTCGATATTTTGAGAATTTATCACGATATATAGCCGATATTTTGACGATTTATCGTCGATCTTTAGAAAAATCGTATCGCTGGTGTACCGTGCTTCTAAGTTGGGGTTTTGTTACTAAGACGCAAGCGTTGCACAAAGGGAAGTTGAAGTTCAAATTGGTGTAATGGGTTCGAAAGAGAGTTGCAGAAATGAGCTCCGAATCGCAGTTCGTCAACTAAGCGATCGATGCCTATACACTGCTTCGAAATGGTACCTGGAAAACTGGAACCCAAAACCGTGGTCTAGTTTTGTCTAGTTTCTATGCTCATTCTTGTTCCTGTCTATTTCTTGCAGGGCAGCTGAACAACTGGTTGGAATTGAACAAGACCCAGCGAAGACAACACCTTCTCACACCAGATTTCAGCGTGGCAGTTCCAGCATTCGCCGGAGATTCCATACAACTGACAACCTTTCAACACCTGTTGCAGGCGTTTCATATGTGACTACTCCAGTTCTTGAGGAAGATTACACTGTTGATGGTGACTGTTACCTTCTTGCCAAGTCATACTTTGATTGTCGTGAATACCGAAGGTCTGCCCATGCACTTCGAGATCAGACGGGGAAGAAAGCAACATTTTTGCGCTGCTATGCCCTTTATCTGGTTTGGTTTGATCTCTTGCTCTTTTAGTTAAGTTAAAATGGGTATTCTTTATTTTCATTTTATCCTTTTTATTTGTGAAGTCATTGATGAAAAGAGAAAGGGATCTTATCTTTTTAATATTTCAATATGCAACATGATTGGCCTTGGGAGAGAGAGATGGAAGATTTTGATTCTATTAGTTGATATGTTTCTGTAGCGAAAACAATTACTCTTCTCAAATGGCCAAAGGGCTAATTCATTTTGAGAGATGTTACACTATTGATGCTACTTAAGTGGAACATTAGGGCAAAACAGAGGTTGGAGTTATCAAAATCCACTATCCAGAACTGAGAATTCGTTGTCCCGGCTAATAATCTTATTGTTACATCAAAATATTGTTCTAGATATTGTATGTTAGTGGAATTTGAAAGACCTTGCTGCCAAAATTTATTGTTTACTTCTCTGTATCACACAATTTTGATTATAAGGCTTTTCTGTTTTTAGTACTTGGTGTCTCAAAAACCGTAGTACTTTTGAATGCAAGTAGTTTTCATATTATCTGCAATGTATCTGATGTAAACTACGGATCTGGGGTTAGGGTTAGGGTTTGGGTGTAACTTCCCGAGAATGTGGCTGCCGAGGAGGTTTCCTGCAAAGGTATAGAGGGTATTCTGGGGTTTCTTCAACTGTCTAGGTCTGCTGAAGTTTCAAATCCTAGGACAGCTGGGTTTTGTCTATGGTTTGGGATGGGTCTAGGGTTGGCTTTCCTGCATTCAGAAGACTAATGATGCACTATTCTGCAGTGTAGAAACTGATTTTGAGAAATAGAGTTGAGGTTAAGGGTTTAGGATTTTTCTAGAATTTCTCAAAACTCTGCAACTTCCACTCAAAGAAGATGAAGTGCAGAAATTCTGAAAAGCAGAATTTAGGGCTGCTTTGGGGAAACTAGGGTTAGGACTTGGTTGTATAGTCTTCTCTGATTCTAATAGAGGTAGAATGGTGTAAAACTGAGCAAGGGATAGGGGAATCCCAAAGTGGTTGGGATTTGGGAGCCGTGGGAAAGAGGGAGGAAGGGGGGAAGGGTCTTTAGGGTTTGTAGAAGGGGCTGGGTTTGCTGGGACTTGAAGGCGAAGGGACAGGGACTAGATGCGATGGGATTAGGGGTGGTTGCTAGGTCAGACAAGAGGGGGAAGGGGCTGGGGAAGGGTGCACAAGGCAGAGAAGGTGGGGGAGGGCTTGCGTGGGGCAGAGGGAAGTGGGAAAAGGGGCTGTGACTTACTGGGGATTCCTTACTGGGGATTCCTGGGATCCTTAAGAAGGCTGCTGGACTTGATGATGGGGCTTTAGACTTGATTGTAAGCTTGCTTGAATGCTGGAATTTAATTTAAGAATGCTCATAGAGACAACTGTAGGATCCCCCTCTTAGGAATCCTGCCAACACTCGGGCAATTTCTTAAACAAATTTTAATTCATCAAATCTAGAAATTAACATTGCGTAAGAGGTTATTTATAGCCTAAATTAATAGACTCTGACTCAACCTAGGAGATCCTTGACAGATAAGGTTTCCAATTATATCACATTGGACTCTTAATAAGGAAACAACTCTAACTGGATAATATAGGGAATCCTATCCTATCTCATCTATGATTCATGACTCTTTCAAACCTAACTTCGATTCAAGATAAAACACTTAAATAAAATCCTAACTAGACTCAAACTGACTTGACAAAATTTTGAAATAAATTCTAAATTAACTCGAGGAGTTAATTAAGGGCTAAAATGCCCAAAATACCCCATGTAGGGTTTGGCCACTTCATGGAGGCTTATTGGATCCTTCATGGGGCCCCCACTTAGGGTTTCGGCTAGGGAGGTCTTTGTGTTCACATCAATATCATAAATAAAAATAAAATATTGACCAGTCTAAGTCATAACCAGTTATCAAGAGGATCACAAATTGGAAACAGTGAGTAATTTGATCAGTTCTCAGATGTGCAGGTTATTTGTTACAATAAAATAAAACAAGAAATCAAAGAAGGATTAAGAAAGGGTAGTTTTCCTCAGATTTGGATCTCTCATCCATGGCCTTTTACTCTGTTTGTTCTTTCACCACTAGCCTCTCATCATAATCTCACAGAGAAAGTACTCTGTGCGTTTTCTTTTCTCCAACCTCATTAATAAAATTCATGCACAAGACTGTAGCCCCTAGCAGACTCAATAACTGGCTGAAACACTAAAAAGGATAAGGTTATATAAACTGACTAGGAAACTAAAATAACAAAAGAAACTGACTCAAAACAAGATTGGTAACCACTTGGAATGGATGAAATTCATATTTGGAGGGGGGGGGAGAAGCATTGAAGTAAGCTTAAAACTCCCACATAGATGATTCATTGTGAACCATGAACGAGCTGAGTTGGAATGGCAGACTCATCTTTCCTAATTCATGCCATTATATCCAATAGATTTTGGACTGGATAATCATCTATCCAGTTTTATTGTCTTCATTGTGGCATTCTATTCATTTTCTCCTCACTTTGTAAACACTCTATAACCTTGAAACTTATTAGACAAAAAGAACTAAGATGTTTGCACCCCAAAGACAACCAACCAGTCGAATTTGTTGTACGTACACAAAGAATAGTTCACAGCACATTAAGGGTTACATTGATGAGTATTTTCTTCAGTTACAACAACAAGAGTAGGACTTATCTGGATTATTGCATCCTCCTCATCGTGGAAGTTCCAGCCATGAAATACAATGGAAAGTAAAAGTACTTGCTCTATATTCTAGCCTGGGTGTGTAGTTTTCCATGTTTTTCCTCTGTTAGTTATGTTACTTTACATACGTTGCTTATGAAATCTCAGAACTCGTGTCAGAGTTTTAATCTCATTATCAATAATTTAGAATGTTTTGATTTTAAACTAAAGCTAAATGACTGAAACTTTTTCATATAATACGTAAAAATGAATTTATCCTTGTTTATTCTTTTGGGTGAATTTATTTATCCTGGTTTATTGCTCAATGTAGGCTGGTGAAAAGCGGAAAGAGGAAGAGATGATAGAACTTGAGGGTCCTTTAGGAAAGAGTGATGCTGTGAATTGTGAACTGGCTTCTCTTGAGAGGGAGTTGTCAGCACATCGCAAAAGTGGCACCATTGATCCCTTTGGACTCTACTTGTTTGGGCTTGTGCTTAAAGGGAAAGGGCGTGAGGATCTTGCACGGACAGTCCTTATAGAGTCTGTGAACAGCTACCCCTGGAATTGGAGTGCTTGGTTGGAGCTGCAGTCACTATGCACCAACATTGACATCTTAAACGGCCTCAATCTCAAGAACCATTGGATGAAGGACTTCTTCCTTGCCAGTGCATACCAAGAACTCAGAATGCATGGTGAATCCTTATCAAAATATGAATATCTACAGGGAATTTTCTGTTTTAGTAATTACTTACAGGCACAGGTTGCAAAAGTTCAGTACAGTTTGAGGGAATTTGACCAAGTAGAAGTAATCTTTGAAGAGCTCCTGAGAAATGATCCTTATCGAGTGGAGGACATGGATATGTACTCAAATGTGCTCTATGCAAAGGAATGTTTCTCTGCCTTGAGTTACCTTGCCCACAAGGTGTTTATGACTGATAAGTACCGACCTGAGTCTTGCTGTATTATTGGAAATTATTATAGTTTGAAGGGACAGCATGAGAAGTCTGTCATGTATTTTAGGAGGGCCCTCAAACTTAACAGAAATTATCTATCAGCTTGGACACTGATGGGTCATGAGTATGTTGAGATGAAAAATACCCCAGCTGCCATTGATGCCTATCGACGTGCTGTAGATATAAATCCTTGTGATTATCGAGCCTGGTATGGGTTGGGACAAGCGTATGAGATGTTGAGTATGCCCTATTATGCGCTCTATTACTTCAGAAAATCAGTGTATTTGCAGCCAAGTGATTCTCGGTTGTGGATTGCCATGGCGCAATGTTACGAAACTGAACAGCTTCACATGCTGGAGGATGCAATCAAGTGCTACAAAAGAGCAGCTAATTGTAATGATAGAGAAGCAATTGCATTGCACCAACTGGCAAAGTTGCATAAGGAACTTGGGCACTTAGAAGAGGCGTCGTTTTACTACAAGAAAGATTTGGAGAGGATGGAAGCTGAGGAGAGAGAAGGCCCAAATATGGTAGAAGCTCTTTTCTTTCTTGCTGGATATTACAAGGAGCAGAAGAGATTTGAGGAAGCAGAAGTTTACTGCACCAGGCTTCTGGATTACACTGGCCCTGTAAGTTTTCTTCCAATCTCTCACAATTCACAAATATACTCAGTTTACGTTATTTTGGAAGGATAAATAAATGAAGTGCCTATCTTAAATGATACCTTATAATTTCCTCTGATTTTGCATCGACACTGCTTCCTTCATGTCCGTGGTTTCAGGAGAAAGAAACAGCCAAAAGCCTTTTACGGGGAATGAGAGCACAGGCTGGTTTGCCTCCAATGGATGTTGAGCATTTCCCTCAGTGAAATAAAGGGAATATTCTTTTTGAAATGATATCCAGGTGAGAAAGGTTTAATTCTTCTCTATGTTCTTGCACCCCCCCCCCCCAAATGGGCTTTTACCTTCTTTTTTCTTTTTTGGGTGTATCTAGAGATGAACTACTTTTCATTATTAGATTTGTTGTGTTAAGCCAGTTTATATCCCTAACATAGTACGGATAGAAGAGGAATGGATCTTGCCAATGCTTAAAAGGAGCTACTGTGAAAATTGCCCCTCAATGTTTGCAAGACAATGCTGCTGATGGTTCCTTTGATGTGGTATTTACATTCGAAGAAAAGGTTTTTGATGTGGTTGTTGAAGGTTAATATGTTTTTCATTGCATTGATTGTTTATTGCTGGTAGAGCAACCTGGATATTGTTCCGTCCAATATATATTGTATCAAATGAATAGGGCTTTGAGTAGTTTTTATTGGTAATAGTTCGATGATAATTCTTGCTTGAAACATGAATATAGCTTACGATTGTCCTACCTAGCCCTCTTTTTTTGTTTTTGTCTGAACTGCATCAGGGCTTTAAATTGTTTTTATGGTTCAAGTTAGACTGCTACTGAGGGATGTATTGTTAGTTTAATGGCTGCTGGTCTTTGATACTTCTTGTGTATCCCCTTTTTAGGGTATTGGCTGTGGTCTTTAGCTACAATTTTCTGGCAGTCATAAAACTATTGTCAAAATGAACACCAAAGAATGTACAAACAGAAATGAAAACAAATCACAGGTCTGAGAAGAACAGATCATTTGGGTCCCCATCAAATGTGTTAAAGAGTAGGTCAATCTTCAAATGAGGTAAAACATTTCGAGGCACACATAATGGATTTTTATCCGCTCCAGTACTGACACCCTCCCGTTACCTCCAGTTTGCCGTTAGATTTTAGACACGTGGATCATTCCAATCAGATGAACAAAAATTCATCTGAAAACACACACCTTTCTAAGTTCCCAATTCTCTCTCCTCTCCTTCACTATCTCCATCTTCGGGCTGGCCAATAGCGTCTTCTATGGGGAAGGTTTGGTGGCAGACTGCCATGTCTTACCAGCGGCCTCAGTCGGGGCTTCCAAAGGGGAAGAGATATGCCAGTACATTAGTGCGGCTAATGGTGGAAATAAGAAAGGCCGCCTCAAAGTCAACAGCGACGGCGATGATCACCTTCAACATCTTTCTCTGCTAGCTCTGGTGATGTCCATGGCTTGCAAGTATGTATCTGGGATAGGGCTCCAAGTCAGTCAAAAACCCCACCATTGCTTCCTAAAATGAAATCGCTACAGCCGAAACTGAACACAATTCCAAATTTCAGATCTGAACTTGTTCACGAAAAAATGAAGTTCCTCATCTCCCATAGATCCGTGCTTATTTGGAGTCTGCTGCTGAAAGCAGCTCACCTGGAGTGGAGTTTGGTGACCATATGATCGGCACTGATGATGGACGTGGCAGTCTGCCACCAAACCTTCCCCATCGAAGACGCCGTTGGCTTGCCGAAAGATGGAGACGGTGAAGGAGAGGAGAGAGAATTAAGAACTTAGAAAGGTGTGTGTTTTCAGATGAATTTTTGTTCATTCGATTGGAATGATCCACGTGTTTAAAATCTAATGGCGAACTAGAGGTAATGGGAGGGTGTCAGTACTGGAGCGGATAAAAATCCACACATAACAGCTACTCTTTATGTGGGTTAAGTGTTCAGCACTACAATAGTATAGGTGTGTTTGTTTTTGTTTTTGTTTTGTTTTGTTTTTTTATTTTATTTTATTTTATTTTTGGTTTTGCTAGCCTGGATGATTTTCATATGAGTTTCTGATGAGAATTGAAGCAGTGGTTCAACATCAAGGAGGCCTATTTGTGGTAAAAAAAAATGTTATCCTAGGGATGGTTTAAAATATTAAAAAATGTTTTGATCATTGGAGGCATTACCTATTAAGGTTAGTTTACTGTCTACACTCTTGTTTGTCTAAGTTGGTGAGTCCTGGCACAGTGGTTAAGTTGCACTATTTCAAGTTTCGGTTGCGAGTTCAAAACTGAAATAGAGACTTCAAAAGCTGCATATGTTTGCCAATTTCAGACCCTGCAGCTGCAGGTGTCATGTGCACCAGAATACTGATGTCCAGGAAAACCTATAAGCCAGGGTTCCTACAAAGGCTGGTTGGCAAGCAATTTTAAAAGAGATAAACCCTAGGTGTGGACCATAACCATTGACTGGGAGCAGGATGTTTGATAAACATCAGCGTAAAACATAATTCATTGAAGCATTGAACAATGCTTTAACTTTCTCAGCCTATCATGCTGGCTGGTTGAATTGAATATGACGGTAGCTCTCTTGGCAACCCAGGAAGGTGACTTCTTTATAATTTTTCTGGATATTTCCATAACTGTATGGCAGAGTTAATGCCTTAAATTGGAGGTGAAAAGAGGTAATGGTCTCATGCTGACCTGTTTATAAATTGAATGTGACTTGGTGGCAGTGGTGCTTATGGTCTCAAAGAACTTGGTTTCCTGGTTTGTTTGGTACCAATAGTTGGAGCTTCCAAAATATCTTAATTCCATGGAAGGTTACTGAATGCTACAGTAAAGCAAACTGGTGGCACATTTTCTTACAAAATCGTCACCAAAGTTGGAGTTTTCCTCTCAGTTAGATTCTTAGCCAGCTTCAGTATTGGATGAGTTGCGAATTGATGCTCAAGGAAGATTCAGATTCCGTTGGTTTAAATGTCCCTGCTCATTTATTTTTCTTTGTAGCTGCTTCCTTTCCTCCTCACCCAAAAAAGGATGCTAAGAGTGGCATAGCATAGAAGGGTTTGGATATTTTTCAAGTTTTTGTCTATGGTGGTTCCTTTTTGTAGATTCCCTTTTCACCTTAATACAATTCCGACTTTTAGTTGGAAAATTGGCTGCTGCATTAGGTCTTTAAATATGCAGACAGTAAACAGAGAAATAGCAGGATTGAATGCAAATAACCTGTAGAATAATGCATTTACATTAGCAATTAAAACTATAACACGCAGGAAGGGGGGAAGGAATTTGAGTGCAGTTGGTTTATTTTATTTTTATTACTTCTGTGCGGTTTTTGGGGGGGGGGCGGAGGGAAGATCACCGATGAAGAACGAATAGAAGAAATCCATTATTCTCCGCTATATAGTGCTATTGTTCATGGTACTCTAGCAGCAACAAACAGAGAAGAAACAGAAGAAACAATGGGAGAGAGATGGGATCTTGAACTTACCTTTGCACCAAGAGGAGATCAAGAGAGGAGAACCATGAAGGAGGGGAGTCGTGGGAGAGGCATCCAGATTGATTATATTCACTTCGAAGTTTGATTCTGTTAGGAGTTGTTTAGGATTTGAACTACTTTCTCTTTCTATGGTTAGGGACAGGATATTTTCTCAGCTTATAAACCTTGTAAGACTGGCCAAATTGATTACCGATGGAATAAATAGAAACTAATATGAATCCAAAGTGCCCATGTGGGGCTGAACTAGAGAGGGTAACTTCCCCGAGAGGGTTTCGGGCAAGTCGAGTTTCATCCTGATCATCCTCCCGGTTGGAATGTTCGTCTCCATCTTCCCTGAGGTTTTGATCTTTTGGGCTTTTGTCTCCAGTTGCAGTATTTTGCCGGGTAGTTTGTCCAGTATTGTTCATTCATCTTGTCATGACTTGTTATCTTTCCAACAGACGACGCCAAAGACTGTTGTGTCTCAAATCTGACTGGTCCCATCTAAAGTGGATTGACTCCTGATTGAGGTCCCGACTATGAAGAAGATAAGACCTGCAAAAGAAGTTAGACGCAGGCCGGCTTAGATGTTGGGCAACTGCCTCCGATGGCTAAGTCAGTCGAGGATCAGATGAGGATTCCGAGCGAGTGTTGCTCAGAGATTATCCATAAAATGTTCGTGCCCTTACTTAAGTGTTGAGACCTTGTTAAATGATGTATGGGTTACCTTTCTTAGAACCGACAAGGTCCCAAGCACTCGCTTGCCCAACTATTTCTAGGAGAACCTTCTGTCTACGTTGGCATTTCCTTCTGTCTTAGCGTTAATGGAGCATTCCATATTTGTTACATCTGACCAGGATATGTCCCGACCATATAACTAGTTGGAAACTCGAGTATAAAGCTGACCCTAAACAGTGCATGTCTACATGTGTGCATCTTATCTGTAACACATGGGAATGGTGCAAATCCTTGAGTAGATCTGGTGCATCTGATTTGTTATTATTAGATGTTGGTTACATCTGCTTCACTAATTGTTCTTATTTATTCCTTAACCAATTTTCCTGTTGTTAGTGGGGGCATTATCATCCTGCTAATTAACCAAGCAAAATTTAGGCAATTTAAATGCTTGCTCAGATTAGCTTATGAATGTGTCATGTAGCAGCTAGGGCTCTGTTGGTAATTCTTTTCATGTAATAAGAATTATTAATGTATTTGTATGACGATTTTTTTTTTATTTCTTTTTTTGCGATGGTAGAAAAATTCTGCAGCGAAAGTTATAACTCAAAGTATTTGCAACGGTAGGAACTCTTCGTAGCAAAAGACAAAGTCCATGGGTTCCATAGTAGCAAATTATTTGCTACAGTACCCAAAAACCGTAGTAGAAAGTGAAGTAGTTGCTACCATACGCTTTCTAACCAATGCAAATGCGACGGAAAAACTAATTGCTACAGTAATTTACCTTGGCAAAAGCCCTTAGTTGTTGTAGTGATCGGCCATGATTGAGTTATAGCTTTTCAATCTTCTCCCAAACTGGCTCCAAACAAAACATCTTTTCTGAATACTTTCTACCAAATGCTTAAACAAAACACGCAATTCTCCATCTTCTACCACAGCCTCCGCCCTGAGAAAAGGTTTAACAAACACTATTTCATGGTTCGAAAACATCTTTTACACAGACCAAGTCGAGCGTTGGAAATCTGTTCTATTAGTTATGACTGAAAATGAATTTAGTCGCCGTGTTTGGTGTGCTTTTGAATTTTCTCTCTTAAAAAAAACTTAAATAGTTATTTGGGTAATCATTGAAGAACTTATATTTCTGTTTACTTAAAATTTACTTCATTGGGCAATTAACTTGAAGAAAATAAAGGTAACAATTGAAAAATATCAAGTGAAAGCGGTTGAGTACCACAACCTTCAAGATTAAGGTATCAGGTGATGAGGTAGAATTAATAAGTGAAGTCGTCTGATGTACTAAGTGCTAGTGGTTGCTGTGATAATATGTTTGTTGAATAAGTCCAATTTAAAACTTACGGTTGTTTGGATAAGACCATTTCTTTTATGAAGTCATTTAAAGCTAGTAATATATAGCTGATGTGAAATTATTATTATTATTATTTTTTGGGTACAAAGAGGCTTAATGGGGACAGGAATATTAATATGCCTCAACAAGAGTCAAACATATGACCTCTTCACTAAAGAGGTGTTGGTTTCACCAATAGAACAGCTCTGCGTTGGCAGAAATTAATTTTTAAATCCATACATTATGTATCTAACCAGTTCGTCTCAACAGCAATACGGATTTTGACTATCGTCCGTTTTGGATCATAACTTGGTCGATGTAACTTTGAATATTTTGATTCGTATTGCATTTTAAATTAGGATAAAGGACTTATTTTCATGTGGGTCAACTTATGCACCTCTCAATTATATCCTTATGATATATTTTTTAGATAATTTAAATATATCACTAGAGAAAGTTGAACCTATAATCTCTTCACCGAGAAGTAATGGTCATTGTTAACTGAACAACCCTTTGGCGGTGTGAAAACCATCCTTACCTGAGGATCTATCTCGCCAATTTGGTAGATTTATTTGGCCAGGTCTAATGCTGTAGGATCTAGTATCATTCTCGAGTCACCATCCTTTAAGTGTAGGCTTTGTAAATGCCCATGTTCCTACATGCTCATGGACTTGGAATCCAATTGGGTTCTTACGAAAAAAAGAAAGAATCTAATTGGGTGATCTAGCTTTGTTCAACTAGGTCTAGCAAGGACTTGAGATTTTAATCATGCCCTCTTTGGTAGTGTTAATGATCAAATATCTAAAACGGACCGACCACGGTCGACCAACACCCAATCCAATGAACTAGTCAAGTACAATTGATGAACGGTTCGACCATAATGATGAATACGGAGATCAGTTATCAAGACCAATCAGAGTTCTAATCGCAACAAACTACCAAACAGATAAGGTCAAGTGATTCCCCGAATAAGATGAGTCCGGAATGAACTCATCCAAGCAAGAGTCCGAGCAAGACTTAATCACTAAAGGGAAGGTAAACTTCTTAGAATCTATATAAACAAATTTGAGGACGAGAAGAAGGTAAGAAAAACCATTCCTGAATTCAGAGAGCTTGCCCATTTTATTTCTCCTTATTGATCTCCTGCTAACTTGCTCGTCAAAGACGCATCTCGACCAGCATAGTCAAATTCGTTTGTGCAAGCTAGCAAATCTTGGTGGACGAGGAGGATTTTTGAAGCAACAATTGGTGTCGTCTATGGGAAACTGATCAAAAAGTCATCATGCATACCAAGTCGGGTAGGTTAGTTGGAGAGGAATCAAGTGAAGGAGAGCGGGAGATTAACAAAGAGGAGGCCACACCAATAGTTGAAAAAAATTCTTGAACATGATGCCCTCCCAGATCTAGCTGATCAATTTGTGACAATGGGTCAATTCAACGAATTGCAAAAGCAAATCCTAGACTTTAACGAGTTGATTAGGGCAAGCATTCGTCAGCAAGTGGCAACAATGCCAAAAACCAGCCCACAAATTATTCCCATCAATCTTGATGACAATAAAGAAAGTCAATTCATGCGATAGGAGGTTAGAGCACATAACCTCGACCACAAATCTCGACCATCTCAAAGAAACCGAGAGAAGGGAAAGGAAAAGGTCGGGGAACATTCCCGACCTTCACAAGAGGTAGCATCCAAGGATCCTCATTCAGGCGACCATCTTAATGATTGAGATAGCAGCTCTCGGCCAAAGGATGATGTCCACAATGGAGAAAATAATGAACTCCTAGCGTAGCATGCTGATTACGTGAACAAGCGATTTGAAGAGCTTGACGAAAATTTGAAAAAGTTAAAAGACTCGGGTAAGGATGCTTTATACTCGGTACTGAAGGAAGATCCATTCGTCCAAGCAATTCAGAAGCCAGAGATGCCAAGAAACTTTAAGTGCCCAACTTTTACTATGTTCGATGGGACAAAGTGTCCAAGGCACCACATAATGCATTACAAATTTGTTATGTCCTCATATAGACATAGTGAAGCGGCCATGTGCAGGATCTTCCCTACCTCGCTTATTGGATCAGCATTCGAATGGTTTTTGGGACTCCAGAATAATAAGATAGAAAATTTCGACCACCTTGGTCAGGTATTTTTATCTCGCTTTCAAAGTGGAGTAAGCACGAAGAAAAGGGAGGACACCTTATTCGCCATCAAGCAAGGGCGTACCGAGTCAATTAGAAGTTATCTTTGGAGATTTAATGATCTGCCCATTCAGATAGAAAATCTGGATGAGAAGATAGCCTTCCATGCTCTATATCATTGACTCAATCATGAGGGACTCTTAGAGCATCTTTTGTTAGATATGCCTGAGACATATGCAGATCTGTTGAAGCGCTTCCATAAACAAGCTGAAATATCTGAAACCAAAGAATTTTGAAAGGAGACAGCTGTAGAAGCAAATACTAACAGGTAAAGCAAAAATCCGACCACAAATCCTGGCAGAAGTGGTCGGCCTAAGTTGACCAAACAGCTTGAAGGAGCATACACCCAGCTAAATACTAAAAGGTCGAAGATTCTTATGCAAGTCAAGGATCGAGGACTTCTGAAGTGGCCAAGCAAGCTTGAATCCCGACTAGAGTATCGCAATAGGAGCAAATATTGTGAGTTTCACAAAGATCATTATCATTGGACCGATGACTGTAGGCGGCTGAAGTCAGAAATTGAGAAGTTAATTTCACAGGGGACCAAATATGTCCGAACAAAGCAAATAGCTCCCCCCCCCCCAACCAAGTGGGGACAAGAAGAGACTAAGGTCGATCAGCAGAGAATGACTAAGGAGTCCAAGTAGAAACTGAGCAAGACTCGGTAACGACAAGGAAGTGATCTCCAATTTACATAATGCTCGGTGGCCCAACAGAAGAATCTACCAGACAAGCCAAAAGGAAGGCGCGTTACTTTGGTATGCAAAGCTAGAAAGAACAGTTCCAAGGACTGCTTCAGAGCCAATCACCTTCTCATCCACAGACATGCAAGGATTGAAAATTCGCCACGATAATGCTCTAGTCGTAAAAGTTATGATAATAGGAACTGAAGTTCACATAGTTCTAATAGATACACGCTCTTCAGCCGACCTGTTATCTTTAGAAGCATTTAGGAAGTTAAAGTTAAGTGAAGACATGCTCGTCCCTTATGGAACACAATTGTATGGATTCACAGGATCTTCAACTCGAGCAGAAGGAACGATCATGTTAGATCTTCGAATCGAAGACCATCCACAAGACAGGGTCATTCAATCAAATTTCATAGTCATTTGTGATCTGTTCGCATATAATGTAATCTTAGGGAGACCAACTCTTTGTGCTTTAGAGGCGGTGGTCTCAACATTGCATATGAAGATGAAATTCCTGACCAAGAACGGGATCGGAGAATGTAGATCAAAAGACTAGCTGGTAGAGTTACGTCAATTACATCAGGAAGAAAGCAAAAACTAATTCGACCATTTCCATCGAAATTAGAGATGATCGTGATGAGGAGGCAATGCAGAGTGCCGAACCGGTCAAGAAGCTGGAAAGAATTAGTTTGAATCCTGAACAACCAAGTCAAGGAACTTTTATAGGGGCTGAACAAGAAGCAAACTTCAAGACTAGGCTAACTCGATTTTTGGAACAAAATTCAAATGTTTTTGACTGGTCGGCAGACAACATGCCCAGAATCGACAAACAAGTAGTCGAGCACAAACTATGCATTGATCCTCAAGCCATTCTGATTGTCCAAAAAAAGGGGGGGGGGAAATCTCTATTGGGAAACATGAGGCAATCCAAACAGAGGTTCAAAAGTTAAAGCAATTTGACTTCATAAGCGAATTGATCATCCTACTTGTCTTGCAAATGTGGTAATGGTCAAGAAGGCTAATGGAAAATGGAGGATGTGTACGAATTACACTGATCTAAACAAGGCATGTCCCAAGGATTGTTATCCACTTCCAAGAATCGATCTTCTTATAGATGCCACTGTAGGACATGAATGCTTAGCTTCATTGACGCTTATTCGGGGTACAATCACATTCTGATGCATCCAAATGATGAGAAGTACATTGCTTTCATGATGGATAGGGACAATTACTACTATAAAGTAATGCCTTTCGATTTAAAGAATGCAAGAGCAACGTATTAGCTAGCAGTCAACAAAATCTTTGCCAACCAGATAGAAAGAAACATGGAAGTCTATGTAGACGACATGTTGGTCAAAAGCACATCAACAACTAACCACCTAGATGACCTGGTAGAGGTGTTTGATGTGCTCCGAATATACAGACTGAATCTTAATCCAGAAAAGTGTGCCTTTAGAGTATCATTTGGAAAAATTTTAGGCTTCATGGTGTCTCAAAGAGGAATCAAAGCAAATCCAGAGAAGATAAAAGCCATCATTGAAATGAAGCCACCAAGGAATGTCAGGGAAGTCTAGTGTTTGACAGGTTGGGTAGCGGGATTGAATAGATTTATAGCCCGGTTAGGAGAGAAGTGCTTGCCATTCTTCAAGGCCCTAAAAAATATTACCAGTTCGAAGAGTGAAATCTGGAATGAAGAGTGTCAGAGAGCTTTTGATGAGCTAAAAGAAAAGTTATCCCATCAACCTTTGCTCATTCGTCCAACTCCCATAAAGAATTGCTTCTGTACTTAGCCACCTCGCCAACCACTGTCAGTGCTATGTTATTTCAAGAGAATGACATTGTTCAAAACTCGGTTTATTATATAAGCTAGGTTTTGATTGACGCAGAAACAAGATACCCTGAAGTAGACAAGCAAGCACTAGCCCTGGTAAATGCTGCATGAAAACTCAGGCCATACTTTCATTCGCATCCGGTCACTGTTCTTACAAACTTTCCATTGAAAAAGATACTTCACCAACCAGAGTTGGCTGGTCGGCTTGTAACTTGGGCAGTTGAACTAAGTGAGCACCAAAATACAGTTTCACCATCAAAGGTCAAGCATTGGCCAATTTTGTTGTTGAAACCCAATATCCTAAACACAGTCAAGCGGAGGACGAGCAAAGTTCCGAGCAAATCATAAGATGGATCTTGTTCGTTGATGGATCTAGCAGTTCACAAGGAAGCGGAGCAGGCTTACTTCTACAAAGCCTTGGAGGGTTTGTGATAAAATACACATCAAATTCAAAGCTTCCAACAATGAAGCAGAATACAAAGCACTTCTAGCCGGACTTAGATTAGCGACAACCCTGGGGATCCAAAATTTGGAAAACAGAAGCGATTCGTAATTAATTATGAATCAAGTAAATGGAGCATACGAGGCTAAAGAAAAAAGGATGGAAAAATACTTGAGCTTGGTCAACAAATATAGACCAAATTTCATTGATTTATTGGTGAAACAAGTACCCAGGAAGGATGGGAAAATACTTGAGCAGATGCACTATCTCGATTAGCAACAAAAGACCTGGATATTGCCAAGCCAGTAGTATATTTGGAAGAACTCATGAGTCCAAGCATCTATATGACCGACCACATGCAGATAGTTACTAAACATGGCTGGATGGAGCTGATCATTCAATATTTAACGATCAGCTTCCCGAAGATCAAAAAGAAGCTTGCACAATATAGCAAAGATCTGCTAGGTACAATCTCAAAGAAGGGTGATTGTACAAAAAATGGTTAACTCGACCATTTCTACGGTGCTTAAGATCTCCAGAGGCGATCAAAGTCTTGAGAGAAATCCATGAGGGAATTTGTGGGGCACACATAGGAGCTCGGGCACTAGTAGACAAAGTCTTGAAGCACGGATTCTTTTGGCCGACCATGCAAGCAAACGCAAAAGACTTCATTCAAAAATGCAATAAGTGTCAAGCCCATTCGAATATACCACACAATCCTTCTATGCCACTAACATTAGTTCAATCACTTGTTCCTTTTGCAAGATGGGGTATAGACTTGGTAGGAAAACTACCTAAGGCTTCAGGTGGAAGAGAATATATGGTCATTGCAGTTGATTATTTCACAAAGTGGGTAGAAGCAGAACCCTTGGTGATGATCAATGTTGATCAAATGAAGCACTTTGTCAAGCAGAATATCATATATAGGTACGGAGTACCAAGAATATTGGTCACTGACCACAAAAAGCAGTTTGAGAATGCCACCTTCGAAAATTTCTGTAAAGAACATGGAACTGAACATCATCTTTCCTCGGTAGCATATCCTCAAAGTAACAACCAAGTGAGGTCACCAACAGAATTATGCTCGACGGCCTCAAGAAAAGGCTTGACTAAATGAAGGGAAGATGGGTTGATGAATTGCCCAGTGTCTTATGGTCATATCGAACAACTGGAATGACGACAACAAGAGAAACACCATTTAGGCTCACCTATGGAGCAGAAGTTCGAGTACCTATTGAAATACAGATCAGGTCCTAAGAGAAGAAGAATTCGACGAAGAAGCTAACATTGAAGGAATGAATAGCAACATAGACCTCATAGACGAGGCAAGAGATAAGGCTCAATACCGACTAGAAGAATACCATAGAAGAATTGCTACAAAATTACAGTGCAAAGGTAAGAATGAGGCAATATCTTCCTATCGAACTCATTCTTCACCGAACAGTTGCTTATGATCCAACCAACCAGGGAAAGCTCTCCCCAAATTGGGAAGGACCATACATAATAATACAGCAAGTCGCCCCAGGAGCTTACCATCTTCATAATCCAGAGACCGGGCAACTGATTCCTCGATCATGGAACTCGAGCAACCTTAGAAGGTATTATCGGTAAATTGGGTCACTACCTTGGCCGAGTAGCTTTATTTTGAAGACAATTTAGACTTTGCAAATTTCTTTTTGGGTTGCCAAACCAAATTTTGTTATAATATAACTATATCAAGCAAATTAACTCAATTGTTTTCTTAAAAGAATCTATATCTCTAAACACACACGTTCTGAGAAAGTATATCCGAACAGACATGTTCTAATTACTTATATCATAGCACATCAGTTCTGAACAATTATATTAGAATATACATGTTCCAATCACTTATATCAGAAAACACACATTCCAAGCAAGTATATCCAAACATACATGTTCCGATTACTTATTGATACGAGGGAAATTGCACTGAACGTTTTGAACTGGGTTCATAATCTATGTTCTGATCAAACCATGACGGGGACTCACTCAAACCCTAATTTAATGATCATAAGGGCGCCGCAGATCAATTAATAGTCCGGTACGACTTCCCGAATATTATGGTAGGAAAAGCTAACTTGCAGGAGGTGACTGTCATGAAGCGGAGAGGAAATCGTGCCAAGATAAATATCTACTTACGGCCCCGAATATCTAGGGAAAAACCCTAGGATCGGACGGTCATTAAAGGAGATCAATAAGCCATTTCAACAATCGAAGATTAGAAGTAAAATCTATATAAACCAAGGACGAACAACCCATCAGGTATCTGAATCGTTTCCTAATACGTATTCATTATTCTTATGCTCTGCAATTAGTTAGAGCTTTTTGTGATCAGTCCAGTTATTGACTTAAGCTTCAGAGGTGGCCTCCCGACCTCAGCAGTCGGGCCACGTCTAACATTATTTTTGCAAGTCATCTTCACAGATCCATAGGCTTAACAATTTTCGGACGCATCATTTGGCGCTGTCTGTGGGAAATGCTTCAAAAAATCATGGTGACTAGATCAGCAGCAGCAACAACGGCTTTACGAGAAATTAACACTCGCTCTTAGATGGAGATTCCGGTCATTAGACCCGAAGGAAGCAGACTTCCGAAAGTTTAGGAGGGTGGAAGGGAAGAAAATCAGGACCCTCCCAATCCTCTCCAGGAACAAATGGAGCAGTTACAAACCCAATTCTTGGAAATGCAACAAATGCTCTGTCTACTAGCTAGACAGGTAGTTGCTCCACAAGCACCTGACCAAATAGAGGCAAGAGAACGCGCACAAGAAGCGATCTTGACTCCACCAATAGCCCCGGCACCGGCACCCTCTCATCAAGTAGATAAACGGCAGGGCAAAGGCTAGAATTACGGCCAAAGCCGCCAAGGGAACCGTCAGGATCCAGCCCGAGAAGTCAGAGTCGGCGAACCCCTCGGGAAAGATGAGCGGCACGATAGGCCGCAGGCGAGCCGAATGGGAACAACCATGAGGAGGCGAAGGGGAGTCCATACCCATTCACCGACCTCAAGACGTTCAGGAAGGGAAACTGTCCGGACGGAGGATGGACGATCACTTCATATTGGCCGTGAACTCGCCAACATAAATCAAAGATTGGGGCAACTGTCTCGAGGTAGAAAGGCCGATGATATTTACTCAGTCATCCGAAAGACTCCTTTCACCGATGCTATTGCTTTATTCGAATTTCCACATAACTTTAGGCTTCCAATGTTTACGGCATTTGACGGATCAAGGGACCCCACGGCCCATATTAGTTATTATCAACAAATGATGGCAGTGGCTGGAAACGATGCTTTATTCTTTGCCGAGTGTTTGCTTCTTCCCTAACCGGGGTAGCCCAGAAATGGTTTTCAAACCTTCCTTCAGGAGGAATTAGTGGCTTTGAGAATTTGGCACGCAAGTTTATTGGCCGTTTCCAGAGTGGGATCCAGATCAGGAAGACAGAAGAGACGCTCTTTACTATCAAGCAAGGAAGGAGCGAGTCAATACGGGAATACCTAAAGAGATTCAATAAAGTTACAATGGAAATTGGCAACTTAGATGATCAAGTGGCCAAAACGGCCCTCTTTATAGGGTTAACTAACCGGAAGTTACTGGAGTATTTACTACAAGATATGCCGACCACTTACGCCGAGTTAGTACAACAGTGCCAAAAGCAGGCAGAGGTGGTGGAGATACTTGATGCCCGGCAAGGGGAGCCTAAGGTGGTGACAAGAGAGATAAAGTTCCGGAAAAAGGACCAAAGCAGAAACTGCCCGATCGGGAACGCGTGCGAAAGTCACGCTCATCCTGGAGAAGGCGATCCCCAGACCAAGATGAATATACACCGTTAAATACTATTCGGTCTGAGATACGATGCCAGATAAAGAATCGGGACATTCTAAGATGGCCCCCCAAGATTGTCACAAAGACAGGCGAAAAGAACATGGAGAAATATTGCTGCTTCCTTAAAGACTATGGTCATTATACTAATGACTGTAGACATCTCAAGGCAGATATCGAAAGGCTGATAAATCAGGGACACCTTACGAATTTCTGAAAAGTAGGGAGGATGATAAGGGAGTGATCAATGAAAAAAAAAAGAGGTCGTTCCCCAAACCAGGAGCGTCGGATTGAAACATCAAAGGCCAAGAAGGGAAAGGAAGTCGCGGGACCCAGCAGGTCCCCGATCCTCACTATATTTGGGGGACCTGAACTCGAATCCTTACGAAAGTTAAAATCAAAATTGAGCTTCGTGGGATCGGGAGAGGCCCAGAAAAGAAAAAAAATGGACGAATTATCAATTACTTTTGGTGAAGAAGACGAACGAGGCGTCTGCATCCCCCATGATGATGCGATAGTCATCAAGGTAGAGATTGGACGGAGGGAGGTGCATAGGGTCCTGGTTGACACAGGATCTTCAGTTGATCTTCTATCTTACGAAGCTTATGAAAAGCTAAATCTTGAATCAGGGTTGATGAAACCATCCTCAACTCATCTATATGGATTCGCTGGTTCGTCGACCGTGGCGGAAGGAACAGTTCAGTTGGATCTCTCTGTAGGGAATTTCCCGAAAGAATCAACCGTTCGGGCAAATTTCTTGGTAGTTCGGGATCTTCTTGCATATAACATGATTTTGGGCAGACCTTCGTTAGCAAAGCTGGGTGCTGTGGTATCGCCAAAACACATGAAGATAAAGTTTCCAACGCATAATGGAATCGGGCAAGTAGTTTCGAATAAAAAACTATCCCGGCAGTGTTATGTGGCTTACCTAAAGGACAAAGTAGGACCCAAAAAGGCCACCGCCCTGCCAATTGAAATAAGAGATGATCGGGACGAAGACATCATGCAAAGGTCCGAACCGGTGGAAAGATTTGAACGTATATGTTTACAACTGGAGGATAATGTGAAGTACACTTACATCGGTTCCGAACAGCCTGAAGCTTTCAAAGAGGAACTGACAATTTACCTTCGGGAAAACATAGACGTATTTGCGTGGTCAGCCAGTGATATGCCAGGAATTGACAGAATTGTGGCCGAACACAAGCTATGGCTCAATCCCGATTTCAAAGCTGTAATTCAAAGGAGACGAAATTTCTTAATAAAAAAACACGATGCTATCCGGGTGGAGGTGGAAAAACTGGAGAAGTCTGGTTTTATCAAGCCCATTGAGTGTCCAACATGGTTGGCTAATGTGGTAATGGTAAAGAAGCCCAATGGAAAATGGAGAATGTGTACCAACTACACCGACCTCAATAAAGCATGCCCAAAGGATTGTTATCCTCTGCCGTGAATAGATTTCTTGATCGACGCCACGGCAGGATATGAAACGTTAAGTTTCATGGACGCATATTCCGGATACAACCAAATCTTGATGAATAAGGAAGACGAAAGGTTCACGGCATTCATGACTAATCGGGAAAGCTATTTCTATAAAGTCATGCCAATCGGTTTAAAGAATGCAGGGGCTACATATCAAAGGGTTGTAAACAAAATTTTTACCAACCTTATCGGGAGGAATATTGAAGCATATATGGATGATATGTTGGTAAAAAGTCTTTTACGAACAGGTCACATTGAGGATCTTCATGAAATATTTTCCATCTTAAAAAAGTATCAGATGAAGTTAAATCAGGAGAAATGTGCCTTTGGGGTTTCTTCGGGCAAGTTCTTGGGATTCATGGTTTCTTAAAGAGGAATCGAGGCAAACCCTGCCAAAATACAAGCATTGATTGACATGGATTCCCCAAAAACAGTTCGTGACATATAGTGTTTGACAGGACGAATAGTAGCTCTAACCCATTTCATCTCGCATAGGCGGGGAAAATGCTTACCTTTTTTCTAGGCGTTGAAGGACTTGAAGGGAAATAAAGAGGCTCGCTGGACAGAGGAATGTCAAAAGGCATTTGAGGAATTAAAGAAAAGACTCGGACAGCCGCCATTACTTTCTCGACCCGAAAAAGGTGAAACCCTGCAGGTATATCTAGCAACTTCACAATCGGCGGTAAGCGCAGTCCTCATTCGAGAAAAAGACAGAAAACAATGGCCTATTTACTATGTAAGCCATGTACTCTTGGATCCTGAAAAAAGATATTTGGCGATTGAAAAACAGGCGTTGGCCCTTATGATAACAGCCCGCAAGTTAAGGCCATATTTCCAGGCTCATCTGATTGAGGTACTGACCAACTTCCCTTTGAAGAAGGTACTTTTTAAATCGGATTTGTCAGGAAGAATGGTCGCATGGTCGGTAGAGTTAGGGGAATTCCAAATAGACTTCAAGCCCCGAATGGCTATAAAGGCACAAATGCTAGCGGATTTCATAGTAGAATCCGTAGTACCAAGCGAGGGGAAAGAAGAACCTACTATGCCTAGCATGTGGCACGTTTAAGTCGACGGCTCAAGCAACAAATCTGGTTTCGAGGCGGGCATCCTGTTAAAAAGTCTGGGAGGATTCTTAATCGGTATGCTTTGAGATTCGAGTTCCAGGCGAGCAATAATGAGGCCGAATATGAAGCTCTTATTGCAAGGCTCAGGCTAGCAAAAGCGTTGGCGGTAACTGAAGCAACAATATACAGTGATTCCCAACTTATCGTCAATCAAGTAGATGGAGAATATGAAGTAAAAGAGCTGCGTCTACAGAAATACCAGGAGCTGGTTCAGATCCTGAAGAAAGGATTTAAAAACGTCAAAATATGCCAAATACCTCGGAAGGAGAATTCGGTAGCGGATGAACTTTCAAAATTGGCCAATGCTAAGGAGAAAACCTTGGAGCCGTCAGTATACATTGAGGAACTAAGTCTCCCAAGCGAAAACATAGAATTTGTATCATACATCGAGAGTACAAGATGTTGGATGGATCCAATCATCGAATACATACAAGATGATAAACTCCCCGAAGATATAAAAGAAGCCCGATCAGTTAGAAATTGCATAGCAAGATTCACCATCCAGCATGGAAGATTATATCGCCAGTCTTTTGCGGGACCCCTACTCAGGTGTATCGGCCCAGAAGGGGGGCCAGTACAGCGCTGGCTGAGGTTCATGAAGGTATCTGTGGAGCACATTCGGGAGGACGAACCCTGGCACATAAAATCCTTCGCCTTGGATTATATTGGCCCAAGTTACAAGAGGATTCCTTCAAGTACATTCGGGAGTGCCCCCAATGTCAGATACACTCAAACGTGCCCAGACAACCAGCTACGATGCTTACGTCAATACTTAACCCAATTCCCTTCGCAATGTGGGGAATAGACTTGATGGGCGAGTTTCTGCAAGCAGCGGGAAGGAAAGAGTATTTAATCGTGGCAATCGATTATTTTACAAAATGGGTAGAGGCTGTTCCGCTAGCATCAATCAAAGAAAAGCAAATGGAAAAGTTTGTACGAGAGTCAATCATATTTAGGTTCGGGATTCCCAAAGTATTGGTTACCGATCATGGAACGCAGTTCGACAATCCCCAATTCGAACACTTTTGCAACACCTATATGATAGATCATCAAATGTCATCGGTAGCATACCCTCAAAGCAACGGGCAGGTGGAAGTCACGAACCGAACGCTATTGGAAGGAATAAAGAGGAGGCTCGAGACAAATAAGGCCTTATGGATAGAAGAACTTCAAAATGTGCTATGGGCATACCGAACAACGGTTCGAACCCCAATTGGAGAAACTCCGTTCAAATTAACTTATGGGGCGGAAGCACTGACTCCAATAGAAGTAATGGCAGGAACCATTAGAGAACGAGAATACGAGGACCAGGCGAACGAGAAAGGAATGCTAGATAGCCTTGAGCTATTGGATGAAGTATGCACACGTGCAGTAGCACGAACTCAACAGTATCATTGGAAGATAGCTTCATACTATAACGCTAAAGTCAAGAACCGACAATTTCAGGTGGGAGATTTGGTTCTAACAAATACTCTGGCCTCCGACCCACGTCACCAGAGAAAGCTGGATCCCACGTGGGAAGGACCTTATATGGTTATAAAGAAGCTTGGTCCAGGAGCATACAAGCTAAAACATTTAGAGACCGACCGCATTCTGGATCAATCGTGGAATGCAAGGCATTTGAAGAAATTTTTTTCTTGAAGTCAAATTACACTATCATTGTTTAGCAATTTTGACCTATGATTATTTAATGCAAATGAATGCTTCCTTTCTAATTCTTTTTGATTAAGGGACCATATAAAGCATAAAGCAGCGTACATTCAAAATCAAAAGAATCATCAAGGCATCGGGAAAATACCTTCAGGTAGTACCGTATGAGACCATCGGGCTTACATCCAAAATCAAAAGAATCATCAAGGCATCGGGAAAACACCTTCGGGTAATACCGTATGAGACATTCGAACATCCCAAAGTATTCCCCGGAATTTTTGGGTAAAGGCATCGGGTAGCACCGAGTGGGCCCTTCAAAAACCAAAGAAATACCTTTTTATAAAGGAAATTTCTTTAGGTCTAAGGCTCCGGGTAAAATCGGGTGGGTCCTTTAAAAGCCTTGATGGAATTCTAAGAAATTTCCTAAGGTAAAGGGTATCGGATAAATTCCAAACGAACCTTAAAAGCCTAGGAAGTTTAGTAAAAAATCTTACTTTCTAAGGTAAAGGCATTGGGTACCGAATGGGTCCTTCGAACGCCACAATTTTTCAATGAAAATTTTGTGGTCACAGGCATCGGATAATACCAAATGAGACCTTGAAAATTCACGAAAGAAAAGAAATTTTTGGGGATCGGGTATAATCGAAGGTACACCGAGTATAACTTTTGTATCCTTAGAAAAATTTCTTAAAAAACTTTCGCGAATCAAAAATGGTAGAGAAATTGGCTAAAACCAGTATGCTTGATCCTTTATTCATTTATGAAGGCCGAACTAAACAACAGTCTGTAGTTACAAGGCATTCTAATATCTTGGACAAGGAACATTTCAACAATCAAAATAGCCTTTGGAGAATGAGAAAAATCTTGGACAAGGAACATTTCAACAGAAAAAACAAAAGCTTGACCAACAACTGGGAGGAGTAGCCCGAATCCATCGACTAACTTTTCCAGGATCCTTATCCTTCAATTGACAAAGAGACCTCATCTTCGGTCGCTGAGATAAGAAGGAAAAGTAAATCTGGCAAAGCAGGGCTAAGCCTAATCTCCTCCTGTTCTTTGGATCATTGTGGAAGAACGATTGATGCCCTCCGGATTGAGATTTGGAGCATCAACTTCTTCCTTGTTTTCTGCAATCTCCTCTGATATTGGAGAAGCAGGAGGCGAGTCGTCAAGGTATAGCGTGAGGTCCGGATTAGGAGTCGGCAGATCTTCTACATCTTCGGCCCATTCGGGAGGAGGAAGCCCTAACTTCGTGAAGACTTCGGGATGGCACAGGAGCTGATGAGGAGCCGTGTCAAAATTCGGATTTCTCCTCAAGATTGATTCAAACACCTCATTTTGACCGTCCCGATAAGCATGATCATTCAAAATATCCAAAAGATTACGAAATGGCTTACTGTCTAGATATTTACGGACGCAGGCCCTTCGGGTTTCGGCAGGGATAAAATCAAGATCGGGAGGAATTATCTGTTTCCGCAGCTCTTCAACCTTGGCTTCGGACTTATTTAGTTCTCCCGAAAGATTAACAACCCTTCGCTCAAAACCACGAATTTGTCCATGGGCGGTATCAAGAGCATTAGAAAGATGTAAAATCTCGGTATTCCTTACCTTTACCTCTTCCCAAAGCCTATCCTGAAGGCGAGCGATCTGCCGATCCTTGGACGAAGACTCAGCCCGAACTTTGGATAGGTTAGAGTGCATTTTTCCAATTCGGTAGGCCGCCTCCGCTTGTTTGTGGAAGTTATCCACATTACTCCTGCAACAAAGCATTTTCAGAATAATCAGGAGGCATAGATTGAAGTGATGCATGGACTCAAAGAAACTCACATCACCAAAGATTTAAGGAAGGCGTCATCGGAAACAGAGTCAAAAGCTCTGTTTTCAGCCGGAGTTTGGGCCAAGCTGCTCCACTCCAACGCTCGGTCAAAACTACTGGTAACACAATCTGAGTGTCGCAACTTCCAGGGAGGCCTATAAATGTCCTCAGAAAGGAAATAGCAAGGCTCAGAAAGTTGCTCTTCTCTGGATTTCTCTCGTCCTGTACACTTCAAGGATGTCGCAGCAGAAGGAGCATCAGAAGGATCCATTAGCAATAACAACGTTTTTTACAGGTTGTTGGTTTGAAACGCCAAAGGTTCACAAAAAAGAAGTAAAAGCCAGGGTTTAAATAGACATAGAAGTCATGGCGCTAGAAGGATGATGAATCATCCAACGGTGAACATAAGGCGACGCTTCAAATTTTGGAGATCCAACGGCGAAATTCCAGGGATGATTCAAATTTTCGATCAATGGATAAGAAACAACGGAAAATGGGAGATGATAGCAATGAACGGTGGATATAAAAAGATGCCTGGATTAACAAATATCGAGGACTTAACATCTCTCCACGTGGCGAGAAGGCGCCGATTACGAAAATCGGCGGATTCAGGAGGATAACCGTCAATCAGAGCATTAAACACTTGAGTGACGTTTGACGTTCCCTATAAAGACAAAATTCCAGGATAGGCTGGTAAATACATTAACTGCTTGAAGACCGAACGCAGACAAGGGATACCCGAATCGTCCGAATGCCAAAACTGCAAATAATTTGGACAAGGGGGCATGGAAGTATCAGATAACAACGGTAAATCCAACAATTTCTCAGTTTATTATTGCTCATGTTCCGAATTACACAAGTTAGCGTTCGGATTGTACTAGAAAAAGCAACCAACAAAATTACGGCAAGCAATAAGCCTGAAAAGGCACCATAAAAAAAAAAAGTGAACATTTACATATTGGCAGAAGACTGAGGGTTATGTTCAGGATCGACGTCGGGAGTTCTTTGATCGGAGACGCCTTCGGGAGTTTGTTGATCCAGCTTTTGAGTGGAGGGAATATTATCCGCGGCTTCTTCGGCATTAGAGGGAAGAGCAGGCTCGTCATCCAAATATTTGCAAATATGGTATAGCTGGGGTTGGCTGGTGGAGGATTGTTCTTTTTAGCAACCCAAGCAGGAATAGGAAGATCCAGATCCACGAAGGTCTCCTCAAAAATCAAATCATTATGCTCCTTGATCGGGAAGGAAGGGTCATTTGTGAGAATACTTTTCCACACATCTTTAACACCCTCCCGATAGGCAACAAGATTGTACAGATTGAGCAAATCACCGAAGGGCACAGTTGTTCAAATATTTTAGGATACCAGGCTTTCCGAACCTCAAGTTTCAAATCCTTAGGACCTTCGGGAGAGGCCATGAAGGCCAGTTTCTCTTTCAACTCCTCCTTCTCTCGAGAAGGAAGGGTCGTTTGTGAGAATACTTTTCCACACATCTTTAACACCCTCCCGATAGGCAACAAGATTGTACAGATTGAGCAAATCACCGAAGGGCACGCTGTTCAAATATTTTAGGATACAGGCTTTCCGAACCTCAAGTTTCAAATCCTTAGGACCTTCGGGAGAGGCCATGAAGGCCAGTTTCTCTTTCAACTCCTCCTTCTCTCGGGTAAGACCCTCGATTTGACATTCTGAGGATCGAACGCTGTTCTTCAACTCCGCCAATTCTTTCTTTGAATCCTCCAACCGGGCCTTGGCAACTATAAGCTCACCCGAGACTAGACGAAGACGGGACACCTCTTCCTCCAGTGCGGAGATTTCCCCTAATCTTTTAGTAGCAAGTTCCTGACTGAGACGAATGTCTGCACTCAAACGACCGACTCTCAAATTTGCTTCCATCTCGCGATGGAAGTTCTCGGTTAGAACCCTGTTGCAACAACACAGAAACTAATAAGTTGCTTGGATAGATCATGGCCAAAAAGACGAACATAAACACAAACTATGGAGTTCCACAAACCTGATATTGGAATTCACCAATTCATCATCAGGTGTTTCGTTCAAAGTTATCCGATCACAGGGGGTCCGGGCATTGACCAGCCCATCAACGGACGCCTCAGTATTCAAAAGGATGGGATCGCGGAGAGTAACTTTCCATTTGGGAACGTAGATTTCCCCTTGGTCAACTTTGCTTCTCTTCGAAGCAGCATCATCGGTCAGGTCCCTTTATCTTTAACAAGGGCGGTATTGTCATGGGTAGATTCCTCGACAATCACTGGATCTTTCCCCCTAGCAGCACGGCCGGGCCTAGACCTTAAAAGCCCCCTCGGAGGAGTAACCCCTTTCGGGACGGCAATAGACGAGGCCCTCTTCTGCGATAGGGGGAGCATCGGCAGTATCTCTTCTCCCCTTTCGGGAAACTCTCTCTTCGGCCTCGGCAAAACTTTGTTGGGCCAGAGACTTAACGACATTACGGTAAAATTTGGGAGGCACTACATTACAAAAAG
The DNA here is from genome assembly GCF_041222555.1 of Hakea prostrata. Classification (NCBI taxonomy): domain Eukaryota; kingdom Viridiplantae; phylum Streptophyta; class Magnoliopsida; order Proteales; family Proteaceae; genus Hakea; species Hakea prostrata. The sequence continues at coordinate 118,128 of NW_028291249.1, forward strand.
AGTAAAAGTTATTATAAGAATTCCCAATACAAAGGAGAAGGGCAGAAGCTTTTAAGCACTCACCATAACTTAAACCCCAGTAGCGGAGGACTGCCTCATACTCCATGACCTATCCATGGATTTCGGAACGCCAGGGAATGGATCTAATGACTCGAATGGCATCTCTATCGCGATCGGAGGGAACCAAAAGACGGTTGATTTGGGTATAAGAATCCCGAATGTTCCATTTCAACGAAAATCCAAGGCAAGATTCGGGAATTCTACAGAAAATAAATTTCTCCCGCCATCCTCTGTTGTTGGAGGGGCAAGTACCCCCTACGAGGATTCCCCTTCCCATTTCAGTTCGACTCTCGAACGCTTGGAAAAGAATACCCATCCGGGAGGATTCGACTTATTCAGGATGTGGAAATGGCGAAAAACACCCAAAGAGGGGGGTATTTTAAGATCATGGCATAGCCCCAAGTAACTGATAATAAGCCTTCAGCTATTCGGGAGAAGCATGCTCGGGCAAATATCCCAGTGTGTGAGAATTTCGGCGATAATGGGGGAATAAAACGGTATCCGAACCCCACTCTTGAAGGAATCGTCATAAAGGGAAAACTCTCCGGGAGGATCAGAATTAACCCTTTCATCCTCGCCCGGGACACGAAGAAAGCAAGAAGAAGGAATTGAGTAATCAGAGTAAAATTTAGTAAGACCCTCCGGGTGAACGGAAGATTTTACATTTGAGGGTTCGGTAGAAGGCCTCTTGGATGGACGGATGTTCCTGGCCGGTGGTCTTCTAGTTATTTTCCTTTTCTTTAAGGAAACTCCTTGAATCAAGGGGACATTACTAGAAGGATCCCTGGGGACAGCAAAAACAGACTGAATCCAACCTACGGTTACCCTAGGCCCCTGGTCATCGAAAGATTCGAGGGAAGCGGTTGGGGATCTAAGTTCAGCGGACTCTTTCCCTGAAACCAAATGATCGATAGAATCACGATTGGCGAAATCATCATTAGAAGTCTGACCACTACCCATACTAAAAAGAAATAAGTTGAAACGAAGAAGGAAAACAAAAGCAAGAAGAAAGAACTTACTTGTGATTCCTGAAACTCTAAGTAGACAAAGCTTGGTTGTTGGTGAGACTGAAAAAACCAAAGCAGGAGCTTTTTTTAAAAACACGAGGAGATGAAGGAGAAAAATATCTTTTATGGATTAGAAACATGAATATAATTGGTGGAGAAAGGCACACACCGATCCGCCCGAAGGAAGTGAACGCTCAGGATTATCATCCATCAATGGCCGATAATCCTCGACGGTTCAAAAACCGTCATTATGGCAACAAAAGCTAGGGACGCGACGGTTTGCGGTAACTGGACAGTGTGTATACTTTCCCGATTGACACGTGGCCACTATGCACAGTAAACGAAGCGTTCAAAGCATTTCGACGGCACCTCGTTGGCGAAAGGTGTCAGTGATATTAACTACAAGGTTGTTCGTGACTAAAAACAAAAATCTCTTGAACTTACTCACATTCGGACGAAGCATTGATCCAAACCAAGCATCCCGCATCTGACTCGAATGCTTGGCCTGTGGGGCAAATGATACGAGGGAAATTGCACCGAATGTTTCGAACCGGGTTCATAATCTATGTTTCGGTCAAACCATGACGGGGACTTACTCAAACCCTAATTTAATGATCATAAGGGCGCCGCAGATCGATTAATAGTCCGGTACAACTTCCCGAATATTATGGTAGGAAAAGCTAACTTGCAAGAGGTGACTATCATGAAGTGGAGAGGAAATCGTGCCAAGATAAATATCTACTTACAGCCCCGAATATCTAGGGAAAAACCCTAGGATCGGACGGTCATTAAAGGAGATCAAGAAGCCATTTCAACGGTCGAAGATTAGAAGTAAAATCTATATAAACCAAGGACGAACAACCCATCAGGTATCTGAATCGTTTCCTAATTACGTATTCATTATTCTTATGCTCAGCAATTAGTTAGAGCTTTTTGTGATCAGTCAAGTTATTGACTTAAGCTTCGGAGGTGGCCTCCCGACCTCAGCGGTTGGGCCACGTCTAACGTTATTTTTGCAGGTCATCCTTCACATATCCATAGGCTTAACAATTTTCGGACGCATCACTTATATCAGAACACATCAATTCTGAACAATTATATCCGAACATGCATGTTCTGATCACTTGTATCAAGAAACATAAGTTCTGAGCAATATAATCTATACACATATGTTCCGATCAACACAGAGAAAACAAAGCCCGAACAAGGAAACTTAAGGGTTCCCAAACAAGGAAACTTACACGCATCATGTAAAATGATAGAATGTTAGCTATACAACAAAGAAATACCAGTGTTGCGATAAATATCCATCTGACCATAAAAGGGGCGAGAATTTAAGTTTACAATGCCCAACTTACAAAGTACTTAGAAAAATATTCGAGGAAAAGCACCCGAGAAACCATGGAATGAGCAACATAACTTAGAAGAAGAAAAAAAATACAAGGAACAAAGTTTTCCTAAGGAACAAGGTTTTCCTTGTACAAAATAAGGGAAAAGTAAAACAAGTTACTTTGTACAACTAAAACTACAAAATAAAGTTAGAAGTAACATTGTTCAAAAAAAAGGTCATGCATTGGTCGAAATAAGAAAAGAAAAGAAGCTTGGAATCAAGTGGACGCTTATTCTTCATCAACTTGCTCGGAATTCATTTGATCGTCATTGGTCGGCTCAGTTTCATTTGAAGACGTGCTAGCATGAGATACCTCCTCAAGGGTTGACTCCGAGTCGAGGTCCAGAAAATCCCGAACATCCACTTCTTTTGCAAGAGGAAAGCTCGACTTGCCCACTGCCCATTCTGGTCAGGAAATCTTCAGATCATCAAAGATGCTAGGGTCTATGAACTTCTCAAACTATTTTAAGTCAAGACCACGGAACTCGCCTATAATACTAGCAAATGTATAACGACGACCATCATTGAATCTCAGAGCAGCCACCTTTGCAATGACCTCTCGACACTTCTTGGTCTTAACCCATCTACGAATGACCTCATTTCTGAGTTCGTTGGGAAGATCCTCGAAAGTGGTCAAGGAATACCAGGCAATTTGTTCTTGAAGCTACTTGACCAACTGATTGAAACTCGTTTTCTCTCCCCGAACAACTTCAACCTCCTTCTCTTTGCTCGCTAAAACAATCTTCTGCTCCTCCAACTCTTGTTTAAGGGCGGCCACCTGATCCTCAGCAAATTTTGCTTGACGTTCCAAAATAGTGATCTTACCTTGCAGCTCGGTCTCCTTGCTGACCAAATGATCATTTTCTGCTCGGAGGTTGGATATTTGGATGCCCATATCCTTCACTTTATCACCCAGTTGGTGAGCGGCCACGTGATCTTTACAGGTGGCTTCCAAGGAACCGCCCAATGCTTGTGTCAAACGACAAAGCAACCTAGTACAAATTCAATACAAGTATTAATACTCATAAAAGAAAGTTGAATTCCAAAAAAAATAAAAAAAGAGTAAGAGAGAGAGAGAGAGAGCAAAAGGATGTGCTAACTCACTTGGTCGTGACATCATCTGTTCTCATATATGACCTATACTGCTCAAAAATTGCTGATCGGCTAGAAGGAGCACCCTAGACATCCAATCATGAGCAACTTTTGTTCCCTTTTGTTGTTTGTTGATTATATATGAATCAGAGGTCAAGGTCCAACTAGGATGAAGAATAGAGGAGTCCAAAGTGGAAGTGCTTGGGGAAGTGCTCGAAGACGGACGAACAGGGCTTGAGGGTGGAAGAGAAGGTTCCACTTCTACCTCCCCCGAAGATGTACCAACAGAAGTAGCCAACTTCTTTTCTGGTAAGGGTGGGAGATTAGAGGGAACTTTGTGTGAAGTACCTCCTTTCTGAGTCAATTTGGGGGCCGGGTCGGTTTGTTCCTAGACCTCGGACGTTCTAGCTTGGTTGGGCAATGGTTTTCTGCTTCTTCCATCTCCTTATTAGCTGCCCGAGCACATTCTTCTAGATTTAGCAACACTACAACAAAATGAGATGAGTATCAAAAATCCCGACCAAGCAAACATAGAAAAAAAAAAAGGTGAGAATATATGACAGAAAACTCACCGGGAAGAAATCCACAGTGGTGCAAGACATTAGGGTATTCCGGACAATGGCCGTTAACAACGAACCGGTTCTTATCCTCAGAGGGTAGCTTGAGGATGCACACCTTGGCTCGCTCCTCGGCTTCAAAGAGATCTGAGATATCATTAGACCCTTCAGCTGGTCCTCGAACCCAGAAGACCGGAATGAAGGTTCAGAAGGTGGTCACACAAAGAAAAATTTGGGGCGCCACCCCTTGGTATTGGACAGGAGCGTACCATTCCCGACAAAGTTCCTGTCCCAACCACAGAGGGAAGAGGTTCGCTTGGATAAATAAAACCATCCATATTGTTCTTGCTTCTTCACCATAAAAAAGTGGGGGAAAAGAGCAAGTGTGAAATCCCCCGGATTTCTACCCCTTTAACCCGTGGCTTCAAAACCAAGAAAACTGGGCCTCAAGTTGACTGAAAATGTGGGCCATTCAAGTGGAGCCCGAAGGGTTGGAAATGGAACCAATGTTGGTGGATGACCCTTGTGATGACTCATCAACTCTCCTAAAATATAATTGAAGAGAGAAGATTAATCATGATGGTGTAAAAAGGGTGATCTTGGAACGGCCATAAATCGGTGATGGAGAATCCGATTGACACGAATAAGGTATCAAAACGAAGAGCGCAACAAGCCAAAGATCTCCCAATTTGGATTTCATTTGGCTCCTAAACCAGGGCCGGTCGTTCGGGCCGATTGAAAGGCCGGTCGACCGCCCCCAACCCAGTTCGGGGCAGAATCGGGTTTTACCCTTTAAAACCCTATTTTGAAGCTCTCTTTCACTCATACTCGCATTTTATGTTGCTAATACGAGGCTGAGGCTCAAGGAGGAGGTGAAACCAAGGGAGAGGAAGGTTCCTAACCGTTCGGACGTGTGCTGGCACCCGGATCATTGCGGAAACGTTAGGAAAGGTAAGTATCATCAAACCCTCTTTTTTGGGCTTTGTTTTAGGAGTAGTTCTTCGCTATAAATGTTGGATTTGAGTAGTTGTAACATGATAGGTGATTTAAATGCTTGCAAATAGTTTCATTTATGTTTCCCTTTTGTTTGTGAGTGGTTTGTGCAATCGTTGCAAACGATTTTGCATTTTGGCTCTTAGACTCAGTCGAGAGCACTCGCGAGAGCCCAAAATTGGGGCTTTTTGATTGAAATGGAATTAGATCAAATTGAAGGTATAATTAGGACCCTATTGCTGCCAATTATACATTCCCAAAGTTTCGTTTCGATTCAACTTTGAATCGATGGTGAAATTTGAGTTTCGCCGAAACTAGGTTGAGAAAGGTGGGTTCGACACTAGTTGGCAGATTAGGCTTTTGTTGGGTGATTTTGGGAACTTTATTAAAACCCAATTGACTTCTAATTTATGTCTAATGATCCTCTTACATGATTAGGTTTATTTTGATTATAATCACCAACTCGTAAGTGTGACTTTGTGGAACTTTGGAGAGCTTATGCTAACTAAAAAGGTGAGGAATATACTAAACCTTATCTTGCATGTTTAATTATGTAATTAAATTTCATTATTGATATATTGCCTTGCTTCAATATTTATTACCTTGTGATTATGTGTGGGACTTTGCACGAATGAAAGGTAAGCAAGTATCTTTGCTTCTATTTTTAATATTCTTTGAAAACAATATGAGAATGTATGAGATGGGTGAGAATGAATGGATTGAGTGTTTTCTTTTATTTTCAAATTCTAAATTATTGATATGAAGATATATGGATGATGTTGAATTAAATTACTCTTTTTATTTTCTGTTCCAAACTAGGGTTGTGGGTTCGCCCATTACCCTAGTGAACTTACATGAGTATGCATCTAGACTTAAGTACATGAATGCTAAGTGTCTAGAAGTGTTTGGCTAGGTAACCTCATGAGTACTACTACCCTTCCGGCAGGGGTATTGAAGCCGGTTAACCCCATGATGTTAGTGGCTCCGGGTCCCGAGTGTCAAGCAGGCCCACTATCATCATAGAGAGGTAGGGTTGCATATAATAGATAAGGGCTCCTTGGCACTCAAGACCGGTGAAATGATCCGTGAGAGGACATGGAGAGCATCATGTCCATTATATGTGGATGACCACTGGGTTAAGGAATGTGATCCAACAGATGCCTCCTGTTGAGGATTCCATTCATAGGTGGAAAGGTATTGAACCAAAAGGGCACTAGGCATGAGGGGAGATATCCGGACCATATGTAGTATGAGACCGTATGACTTTGCACTGGGCTAGGATTATCCTTGACACGCGTCAATCTCATACCAAACGGTGATGTGAGAGAGTGGTGACCTATACTCCAACCATGGCTTGACAGGACTTTACCCAACAACCACAGAGAACCCAATAAACGTCTCTTGTTGAGGGAGAGTGATTGAGACCGCCCAAAGGAGATTGGTGTACAAACTTAATGCGTGTCTACCATAGAGACCTCATGATAGATTTAGGAGCATAATATCATAATCATTCATACATCATATTACTATCATTAATTACATTATCGATACTCAAGCTATGTGTGTGGTGTGGGATCTTGTGTACGAATGCATGATATGATATGGAATCTTGTGTACGAATGCATGATATGATGTGGAATCTTGTGGACGCATGTCTGGTAAGATGTTGAGTTGACCTCACTGAGTTCTGTTGAACTCATTCCTTTTTATATGTCTGTTTCTATTAGAATATTTTGCAGGTTATGAGGACTCCTTCCAAGTGGAGGATTCGTCGCCGGCAAGCTTTCTTGAAGGAGTGACTGAAGAAGATGCAGACTTGCATGGAGCTTCATGCCCGTGCAAAGACTGTTCTTATGAGGTTGGATTCCATTAGGGAATCAGTTTAGTTTAAATTCCGCTATGACAATCTATGCTTCCTTCAAACTCTGATGTCCATTTTGATTAACTTTAGATAATGGATGATTGTAACCTTTTGATAATCCAGATTTAATAACTTATTATTAGAACTTGATTTATTCTTGTCCTTTTAATTATGCTATATCCTGTGTTGTATGGAATTGTCACTGAACCTAGGTCCTACGGTGTATCACCCCCACGAGTATTAGGGTATGGCCGGATCCGGCTAGGTGGGGTGTGACAGCAAGGGATGGTCGGATTCTAACCTCCTTACCTTGGCAAAAACCCCAAAAATAGATAACATTGCGCCAGCTATTTGGCACTAGCATACCCGGGCACATTTGGAAATGTATCAAAATTTCTTTGAACAATGTTTGGACGGGAAGCCGAAAACCCTTTTGAAAGCATCTTCGTAGATAGAAAATTCCGTTGGTTGGGGAGTGTTAGCTCTCTCATTAGACAAAGGAACGTGGAGAATGTATTCGGAAGGGATCTCGTACGTATGATGAATATAATCCAATCTTTCTTCGGTCATATTGGAAGGTTGGAATTATGGACTTGAAATAGTCAGGTCACATAGTTTATGTGGTTAGGGGTTAGATCTTTGTTTTGTTCTAACTTATACTCTTCAAGGGATAAACTATCCTTCCACCTTTTTCTCTCAACTTTGAAACGAGTCTGAGCACTCAAGGTAGTCCGTTCTTGGTCGCGGTGCTCTGAAGGTAGTGGTCGAATTTCTAGTCTGGATACTTCCTCGTCATTTCTTGGTTGGTCACTGTAACAACCCCCATATTTCTAATCCGGAATCCGTATTGCAGGTCCGAGAACCCGAAGGTCTAGTCAGATTAATTTTGTGGAATGTCTGGATAGAAGTCCATGATCCATATCCAAAACCCATGGATCTGGATTCTCTTGTTGAAGAACCTACCTTACTGGGAAGTTGGATCTCTGGTAGAAGGCAAGTGGTGTTTGGAGATGTTCGGAATGAAAGTAAGACCTCCCCCATGTCTTCATTAGGGCTAGGTTGTGTTTGGGTTTCAACCCCCTGAGCAAAGCACCCTTGTATAGCAATATACTTGGGGGTGGTTGCTAGTGGCGGTTGATTAAACCAAGCGACCGCCTTAAGCGACCACCACTTTCTGCTTGCAGGAAAATGCCCTATTTTGCCCCTTGTTCATTATAAATAGCATCCCTCGCCCTATTAACGCATTATTATGTTCGGAATTGCTATTTTGGGCGATTAGGCGGCAGTGGAAACGTGCTGGAAGGTGGGCGAAGTGCTGTTAGTGATCTAGAACATTTTCCTTTCTATTCTTGGTGATTCTAGTTATGGTAATGAATCTCCATCTGCTATTCTCTTCTTTTTAACCTCTAATTGATATGAACCCATCCCCATTTTGTTAGTGGTTACCCAATTGATTAGTTGTAGCTCTCTTTCCAATGTTCTTGATGAGATCATGTCCAAAAATGAATCCCTGCATTTGTTAATGGATGGATCTAATCAAGGGGAATGATTTGGGTAGTTGATCTTTGTTAATTTTAGGGTTTCTTGTTACCCCTTTGTTCTAGACCTATTAAGTTTGAAATTCGGACTAAGATCATCCCAAAACAGATTGAAATCAGATGATCAAAAGTCTGATTTTCAGAGTTGGAAACTGTCTGAAACAGGGGCGGTTGCTTGTGGAGGTCGCTTAACTTAAGCAACTGGCACAAGCAACCGGCTGGTTTCCAGTGACTGTGTAGGTTTGATTTTGGATTTGTTTTGACTCTTGACTCTTATACATTCTTGTAACCTTGCATATAGGTGTCCTCTGTTTCTACTTATAGTTTTATAATTGTATTTGGATTGCAATTTAAAGGACTCCTACTAAATTACAGGTAAGGACATGCATTTATATTTATATGCAATTACATATATGTTGGTGCAACCTAGAGGGGGGTGATTAGGTTGCAACTAGTGGATTGTCCCAATTTTTTGGTTTGTGTGGAAATACACGGTAAATTGAAAATTCAAATGAAACTAAACAATACAAGCAACCACAACATGAGATTTATAGTGGTTCGGCTATACAAGTCTACGTCCACTCCTCTCTTGGCCTCAAGAGAGTATTCCACTATTGATTCTCTTTCAATACAATGGGTAGAGATCAAACCCTTACAATAATCTTTGTTGTGGGGCAAGAGAACCCTTTACAATCTTTGTTTAACAAGCAGGGCAAGAGCACCCCTTAACAATCTTTGTTTACGGGCAAGAGCACCCAATGACCAATTCTAATCTACCAACCTAGACTAGAATTGAAACAGTTACAAAGGAAGGATGTTACCTTAAGAGGTGTGACACTTTACCTCTTGTGTGAATGTGATGCAATGTGAGTTGTATGCTCAAGTGGAAATGTAGGCACCACCGACGCCTTCAATCACCTCAAGCTTGGCTTCCACAAGCTTAGAAACACCTTGGTATATTTCTTCAAGGTTGGGAGAAGGTGAAAGGCAAAGCACAAGGCTTTCTTGCAATTTGAGAGCTTTAGGATCACTTGGGGAGTGGGTGATCAAGTGTGAGTGTTGTTACTCTCAAATGAGGTGAATTGGGTTTATATAGAGCACCTTTGAGTGCCAAAACCCAATCCCCAACGGATAGAAAACGGACACATTTTTGTCCAGTTTTTCAGCCCAGACGGACGTCCGTCTGGTCAGACGGTCATCTGTCTCAAAAGTATCCATTGCAAACAGATGTAGAGGATATTCTCTTTAAACTAGCCGTTATAGTCAAATCTGGGCCAGACGGACATCCGTTTGGCCTGGACTGGCTCAGACGGACATCCGTCTGCCAGACGGAAATTCCGTCTGGCCTTCTATTGTTTTCTGAGAAACAGAGTTATCAGTACAGACGGACATCTGTCTGCTCAGACGGCTGTCCGTCTGAACTCTATTTTGCTGACTTAAGTTGGGGCTAGGACATGGCTTGGGTTTTTGGACTTTTTGGTCAACCCTAAGCATTGTACACCTCACTAACATGTCCTAGGTCACTCTAGTGATATGAATTACATATAATTGATGCATTTACATGAATGTGTATGCGAGAGTGTCCTAAGCCCTAATTCAACCTAAGTCTTGATCTTCGACTTGATCTTCAACTTGATTTTGTGCAACGGTCTTCATGTCCATCTTGGCATGGTCATCTTGACTTAGACTTCATGTCCATCTTCATGTCTGTCTTGGCATGATCTTGGTTTTGACTTGCATATGGCTTTGACTTGGAGTTGGTCCACTTGTTCTCATCTTGAACTAAAACATCATAACTCAATATAACCATTAGTAATTCATGCTTATTATCATCAAAACCAATAGAGGCTGATGTGGAAAATGCTGACATGGCATTTCCCAACAATATACATGATGGTTCAGCTGTTCTATTTACTATTCTTTGATCATGTAACTTGTTGTAAGTGTATAAAGCATGTGAATCTTATTGTATACTTGTTGTTTGTGGTGTTCCTTGATGTACTTCATCTTTTATGATATTACACAACTGTTCATGGTATGATAAAGAGTGATGTAGTGTAATTGTGATGGAAACGGTATTCCATTGGGATATCTTGCTGGAGATATCAGAGGGTTGTGGTATGGGACACATGCTCACCGATGCCTCTAGCACTATCATGATTACTTGGATGACATACCTAGGAGAGTCTAGAATTGCATGGCTAGGTACCCCACATGCTATTACCCTTTCGGCAGGGGAATTGAAGCCGGGTGACCCATGACAATGGTGACGTGGCTCTGTTTCATCCTACAGCGGTAACCAATCCCGTGCGAAGACTCAGTGGTCCACTGTTGGTCATGCAATGGTAGGGTTGCATATGTTAGGGTTGGTGTCACATCCACCCAGCCGGTACCCTATCTGGCATACCCGGGATGTGATCCACAGCCCCGAAGATCCATAGTTCAGAGACCACATCAGCCACATCGACAATAACACAATCATGAACAATCAATATTAAGCTACAATCAATAAAATAGAATTCAGAAATAAGATATCAAGGATAATCAGAGTGCGGAAATAAATATCAACTCAGATAAATAAGAAGACAGTGGGCGGAATCCACTCCTTCACCAAGCGGAAGTGAGGTCAAAATTTAGTTAAGTACAAGCCTCAAGTTATGAAGGTAAGTTAAAGTTATTACAATTCTTCTAAGTTTAACTGTCACAAAAAGAAGGGGTAACTACTCATAAGTCTCCTCCACAATGGATATGTCCTCCTCAAAGGTGAGGATCATGGAGATCCAACATGACTGCTCCCATACAACTCCAGGGCTAACCCTGGTACGCCGAGTGATCTTCTTCGGTATGGTCACCGAAGTCTTCAGTGTAGCTAGCCTCCGGATAGTAGTATGAGGTATTCGGGTCCACCTCAGGGAGGGTGTCATCAGAGTAATCACATGTAGAATAGCCTAACAAAATATTGCAATAGAAAAGGAATGAGTTCAAAAGAACTCAGCAAGGAAGTTATTCCACCACACATAAACCACAAGATAATCATAACATGATGCAGATGATATGAAGCATATAATGCAATATGATTTTATTCTAAGTATGCTGGTCATCTATGGTAGACATGCTTTAAGTCATAGCACCATACTTCTTTGGGTAGTCTCAGTCACTCATCACCGGGGGAAATTGGGTCCTGCATCCCTCTCGGACAAATCCATGGTTGGGGGTTTCGGTCACCACTCTCTCACATCACCGTTTGGTCTAAGTATTGGCGGATGTCAAGGTATAGCCTAGCCCAATGCAAGTCATCTACTTAATCATATCATGTCAGTTCCAGATACGTCCATTCCTCCCCTCTCGGGATCCTTTCCTGTATCCTTCACACTAGAGTCACGGATATTACTCACCGGACTCATCAACCCTATTGGTCATCCACAAATGGTAAACGGGAAGCTCTCACGTCCCTCTCATGGATCATTTCACCAGTCTTGAGTGCCCGTGAGCCCAAGTCTAGCCATTTGCAACCCTACCAATAAATGGCCACTTTCGGGTAACCGTAATGCAATTTATGTCCTCTCATGGAGTGGATACCGGTCTTGAGCGCCCACAAATCCACACCACTACCACGGGTTGTTCAGTCTCAATGCCCTTCGAATCGGGTCTGATATGATAGGGACATCCTAGCCATACATCTAGACAAGTCCTATGTATGTCATTCAATAACCCGAGAGGCGTCGATGGACACCTTCGGAGAACATCCCATACTATTCCCTCCAATGTCCAAGGACAGAAGCACCAGTAGGGTACCCCTCAATCCCAAGTTATACTTAAGCAACCACATGCCCAAGTTCATCATATCAGTTCACAAGATACAACATCATAATAAACATTCAATTCATGACATTGACATAAGTCATCATATATTGAAATTGATAAACATGATAAGACATTGAAATAACATAATGTAGACACAAAACTACTGTTGAAAGACATATGTAGCAAGTCTAACATGATAAGAATATGAAATAGAAACTATATTTACTAGGTTAGGAACACCAAGTCAAAATCCCATATCCTAAGTAATTATATCGATAACTATCCTTACCTTGAATCGGAGATGAGAATGGTCCAAGATCACAAGCAAGTGGCCTAAATAGTCTTAAAACCCTAAACAAGCATATATGAAAGGTTAGAGAAGAATTCAGAACAATTGGAGATCAAACGAATCAGAACTAGGCAAAAGTTGCTGACAACAACTCTATTGGTCGATACATTTGGTCGATAGTATCGACCAATAGTATCGACCAAATCAATTCCAGGACAGCAAGCTAGCTTTTTGGATTCTTGCCCAGATTTGGTCTTCCGGGTCTCGGATTGACACGAAACTTGGAGGATAGTATAAACACAACATGGGGACACTAATTATCAAGAAATTTTCATAATCCAATGGTCCATTTAGAAATTCCCAAATCGACATATTAAGGTTAAGAGTTGTAGGTCATGGCATTGGCTACATCTCAATGCAAATTAGGGGAAAACATGGGGGATTAGGTAGGGAATCGTTTAAAAGTAACATGGAACACATATGCAAGGTATAGATTAGGTTAATCATGAGCTTCATCTCAGTTTTGGTAAATAAAGCAAGTTGGTATGCAATAAATCATGGAAATGTGTAGTTAATGATCATGAGGTGAATCAATCATAGTCATATCGGTGAAAACATCATTGTATGGGGTTTAGAAGGTTCATGGCAAGGTGTATGCAAGGTTGCAGCACCTTGGCCATGGTCCCAACAGTGAAATAGAGGAAAGATGAGTGAGAAAGTGATTAGGAGAGAGAGTGTCATACCTTTAAAGTGGAACAAGAAAGAAGGAAAGAGTGGTTGGCAATGATTGATGAAGAAGATGCTTCACCACTACCAAGGAGGAGTTCTTGGGAGGCTCTCCCACATTCCCAGATGTTAAAAACGCAAGAATAGGGCTCCAGTCTCGAGGAATAAATAAATAGAAAAGAATATTCCAAAAATCTTTAAATCTGGGTTCAGCAAACTTGTTGGTCGATACATTTGGTCGATAGTATCAACCAATAGTATCGACCAAAACAGTTTCTGCAGAATTTTACAGAATAGTTTAGCAACTTTAGGTGCGGACTTGGAGGGCTATATAAGGTCAAATTGCATGAGGTTTTCTCCTACAGTTCACTCAAGAGGTTTAGTTTTAGGGAGTTCCTTTGGATTTTGCACCGGAGTCCATTTGATATCTCAACTGTCTCACTCTTTATCAGTGCGCAGATTCTAACTTAACACTGGTAATGTGCTCAAGGAAGGAGCAGCATCATCAATGTCCATAAACTGGAGTTCCGACATTACGTCATCAACCAGTAGGGCCCATAAGTCCCTTCTACCACCACTTCGGGTCTTCGGACCTATAAACATAACAATGACCTGGTCGGGTCAAGGTTAGGTAAAAGCTGGATTTTACAGTTGGGCTCATGGACGTCCATGGAGCAGACAGAGTGTCGTGAGGAGTCATGAGAGCATCCGCCCAATAATATGTGGATGACCATAGGGTTAAGGAGTGGAGTCCAACAGCGGTAGCCAGTCCGTGAGGGTTCTCACTCCTAGGTTGCGAAGGATACTAAACCGAGTTGGTTGGTGCCATAGGGGAAGTATCTGGGCTTCATATAGTATGTTACCATTATGACTTGCATTGGATTAGAAACCCTGACATGCGCCAGTACTCATTGCCAATGGTCGTGGTGAGAGAGTGTTGACTTATCCCCAGCCATGGTTTGAGAGCCAGGTGTGGACTTACCCCTTTGCCCAGGATCCTTACAGAGGTAACCAGTCCTTGCCGGATCAGAGTGACTAGACCTACCCAGAGGAGGGCTGGTGTATATCTTAAAGCATGTCAGCTGTTAGAGACTTGCATAGTTAGATCTTAGTAGCATTCATATTTCTGCATATCATCCATATCATTTCATGTATGCATTCGTGGATTGTATTGACATATATATGAGAATTGTCTGTTCCTTACTGAGTTTGTCAGAACTCATTCCTTTCATTGTATATATTAATATGAGTTGTACAGATGATGGCACAACGTCGGAAGTTGGAGATGATTCGTATGAAATAACCTTCTCGTATGAAGCTGATGTGGCACAGACAGTGGTACATGAACTTGCAGAGCATGAAGACTCCTGAAGATGCTTGGTGTGCGCTTTTAGCACCCATTGATGGGCGGAGGAAACAAGTTGCCAAGCAATTTGCCCTTCATATGGAGAAAGATTAGAGGACCCCCTTTACTTGTTAATTTAGAAAACCAGTTTTTAGATTTAGAAAAGAAAACCGGAAAGAGGATTATTTAGTTTATTTATTTTGCTTCCGCTAAACTCGGTATTACATTTGATTATTGATTCTTTCCTTTGATTCTTTCTTGGATATTTATTGGAGTATTTGGACTCCTGTAACCTTTTTATTAACTATTGCTCTTATTCTTGCTCTTGATTGTCTATACTTGTGTTTATTATTATTGATGGGTAAGACCATGGATCATGTGACGGTTCACTCCCACGGGTTGTCTAGCGGATAACCGAGACCGGCGGGTGGGGTGTGACAGTCACGACCAAAAAATGATAAGGAAAAGTCTTCGGACTGGTCACTCATATGAGCCTTCGTTTCTCTCAGTTGGTCGTTCTCTGAATCAGTAACTGTTGCAGAACCTGAGGGTTTCTCACTAGAAGAAATTTTCTTAGGTTTAGAAACCACTGTCTTTATTCTCTTAACTAAGACCATGGTTATCTTAAGACTACAACGAGAAGAGAGAAAAACAAGCACCAAAGCAAGAGTAATGAACAAGGAGCATAGCAGAAAAAGACAACAAATAGAAAATAAAACAAAGAAAAGCATGTTAAGACATGTATGATCACAACAATACGAAAGGAGTGAATAAAACAAGGACGGATCAACTTACTGATTCAAATGGAGATTCACTTGAAGGAAGTCTTCAACAAAGCAACATGTGAGATGACTAAAATTTCAAGGTTGCAGAGTTTGCAGAAAACACAAAGAAGAAGTAAGTAAAATGAAGGAAGGAAGAAATATATACCTTCCATTCGGTCCTAATTCAACAGATCAGATAAAGTATCCATCAACGGCATAGATGCAATGACCTTTGAGATACTAAATGTGAAATCCCACCTAACCATAATCCGAAGACCCTATTTGTTTTGGAAGAAGAAGTGACTTGAATGAAGTTTGACTTGGAAGTTGGACCTTGAGTTCAGTGTTGTTATCTTTTGAAAGTCCTAGGAAGTCAGGGAAGACCCTTCCTTAAGTTGGTTGAGGACCCAAGTGTTGGTTTTGGCCTTTGAGATCCAAAATTCAGCAAGCTGCGAAGGGGGACTGTCTGGTCTATCCTCCCTTGGTTGATCCCATCGACCAAGTACCATCAACCAAGGCAGCTCTTGACAGATTGTTCTAATTTTGGAAGTTTTAGATTTTGGATCTCTATATATATGCAACCTCGATCTAAACCTAAATACTTTGCCTATTTACTATTGGAGAATGTGGGAAGAACCCTAAAGCCTCCTCCTCAAGCCAAGGAAAATCCCCAAGCATCTAAGCAAGGATTCCTCCTTTAATTTCTCTTCTACAAGGTAAGTATTCAATTTTATTCTTCTTAGATCTACTCTTTCTACTGTATCTTCTAGTTGTTTTGATTGTGAAGAAGGTATCACTCTACTGTAATGACCCAACCTCTGATCTCCTTTGTCTTAGAGTGAATCCCCATTCCCTCTGTTGTTCCATTGGCCTAAAATGAAGGTGTTGTCATTGTTGGCAACTTAAGTGGGCTTTGATATGGTACAACAACACACAAAAAGGTTCCAAGAGAAAGAATCCAATTCAAATAAAGAAAACTCAAGAATCCCGTTTTTGAGGGTCTCTGTCCAGTTTTGATCAACCTCTTCATCGAATGGTCATCCAGTGTCCGATTGAGCTGATTTTTTGAAGAGAGCTTCACAACTTCTTGATCTTCAAATCCAACGGTGGGATTGTTCATTGGAGATCTCTAAGTTAGTCCGATTTGTACGTCAAAACACTCCTTGTTTAAGTCACATAGGAACTCTGAGTTTGATTCAAACTCTGAGTCCAGTTTTGATCAACCTCTTCATCGGATGGTCATCCAGTGTCTGATTGAGCCGAAATTTGGAGGAGAGCTTCACGACTTCTTGATCTTCAAATCCAACGGTGGGATTGTTCATTAGAGATCTCGAAGTTAGTCCGATTTGTACGTTAAAACACTCCTTGTTTAAGTCAGATAGGAACTCTGAGTTTGATTCAAACTCTGAGTTAAATTAATCTATAAAAGGAGAGCAAACTCCAGCAGAAGAGTAAGGCCGTTTTGAGGAGCTTGGGAATAGCGTGGAGGTCGAACCAAAAGACGTTGGTTGGCTTTGGAGATCTGAAGCTTGGGAATAAGAAGTCTTTTGTTTTGCTGAACAAGAAAGAAAGTGAAAGAGAAGGAAGAAGAAGCAGCAGAAGAAAAGAAGGGAACATGGTTGTATGGTATTTTAAAGAGAGAAAACTGAAAAAGATTGAAAAGAGAAAGAAAAAAAAGAGTTGGAGAAAAAGAGAAACAAGTATTGTTATCATGCATCTTACACAAGTTGAGGTAACCCGTATTCACAAGTGATTGTCTATTATTTTCTAGGTTATGTTTAATGATGAAGAATCTAGCTCATGAATGTAATTTGGGGAACTTGAATTATTGGTTTACATTGTGACCTAGCAAGTTGGAGCTTGTCTAGGGGGTTGGGGTTGGTGCCCTTGTCTGAATTGCATTTTAGACTATAACAGGGATTGGTGTTCCTGGACTGTTGTAGCAGTCAAAATATCTAGGAGTGTATTGAGTAATATACGAAACCCTAGGTAGGGTATTACTTCGTGGATGCAGGTAATTTGGTCGAACCACGTAAACTCTGGTGCATTGCGTTTTTGTTTATTTTTCTTTGTTGCACATATTGGAGTGCCTTGATTGCAGAGTGGTGGTACACTATCTGCGTAGACCCACCACATAGTGGTGTGTGGTGGACGTGTCCTTGTGCAGTTGATAGCTACGAGAATGTTCTAATTAATCTTGTTTCAAGATTAAAGAAGCTTCACATTGAAGTGAATTTTTGAAGACACTGATTCACCCCCCCCCTCTCAGTATCAATCTGGGAATAAAACCCTCTATGTTTTCCTTGAAGCCATATGGTGTTTTTCTATGTTTTGATCTAGCATGATGCCATAATCTTCTCTTACTATAGTTTTCTATTCTAATCTATGTTAGATATGTTCCTAAGTAGTTTTCTATATATGATCTACTATTTTCTATCCTTTAGAATGAATCTCCATTCATTCTAGCCTTTCCATGAAGATCCACAGTTTAGGCCAAATAGATAATTTATTGGAATTCTATTCCAATGGTCTTTTTAAAAGGTTAGATCATCATAGATAGTCTTAGTATGTTGTTTTAGAATTTTCCTGTTAATTATGGAGTGTTCAGATGTGTTTCGAAGAGTTTCCGACCAAAGTTGGGAGTTACTGTTTGTACACAATATGCTTGGTCGATCTTGCTAGGTCGATGTCGTCAACCAAGGGACAATCGACCAAGGGTGCTGCTGACAGCAACTTTCCTCTACGAAGTTGGATACAAGGTGAATACATTCACTCACAATTGACAATTTTCATTATGTGCTTTGTTAAATTTTGTTTAGTTATGATAAGCTATTGTTTAGTGTTCTTTTATATATTGTTTCAATTCTGTAATTATAGTAGGGTATTCATAATGTGATTTACATACTGAAATTGATTATGAATGATGTAATCGTGAGATGGACTGTGTTGTGATATTCATGGAATCATGATGTGATGTGATTGCCTAGGTTGTGGTTATGGAATGAAAATGCCCTTTTGTCGTTTCTGTCTTTGGACACCAGTGGAGGTGGTATGAGACGCTTCCTATAGTGCCCCTTGGTGCATTCCCTAACTACTGGTTGATATACCTAGGATTGGTTTAGAAGTGCTTGACTAAGGAAAAGGCCTATCATATCTAACCCTATCGGAAGGGGAATTGAGACCGAGTGACCCGTGGTAGCAATGGGAATTTGTGGGCGCTCAAGACCGATAACTAACCCATGAGAGGACATGAATTATATTGTGGGGGCCATTCATTGGTAGGGTTGCACGTAGTAGACTTGGGCTCGTGGGCGCTTGATATTGCGGGAAGCATGAGAGGACACGAGAGCTTCCCGTTTATTATGTGTGGATGGCCAATAGGGTTAAGAGTCTATGTAGCCGGGAAGGAGACGGAGACTCTAGCGGGAAAGGTATTGGAAATGATCGCAGGAAGTGAGGAATGGACGTAACTAACCCTAAGGTAAATGTGACTCAGTAGATGACTTGCATTTGGCTAAGTTTAACCCTAGAACACACCAATACTCATACCAATGGTGGTGAGAGATAGTGTTGACTTTAACCCCAGCCATGAAATGTCCGAGAAGGATGCCTTGAACCAATTACGCAGAGAACCCAAAAGACCGGGAAGGTTGAGGGAAGGGTGATCTGAGACCTACCTAGAGGAGTATGGTGATTTATCTTAATTTGTGTCTGCAAATAGATGAGCTTACCCTTCGGGGGATATGATTTTTAGATGCTTTTACAGGTATGGAAGAGAACCTGTGTTCCGATGTGGAGGACACCTCCCTATATGGTTCAGCTACGAAAGTCATTTGAAAAGGTTATGACTAGTAGTGCAACCAGTACACAGGTTTGGACCACACTAATGGCTCCTATTGCTGGTAACAGACATCAAATATTTAAAATGGACCGACCACGGTTTGGTTTGACCAACACCCAATCTGATGAACCAATCAAGTACAATTGATGGATGCTTCGACCATAACGGATAAATACGGAGATCAGTTATCAAGAACGATCAGAATTCTAATCACAACAAACTACCGAACAGATAAGGTCAAGTGATTCCCCAGATAAGATGAGTCCGGAACAAACTCATTAGCAAGAGTCCGAAAGCGGGGACTCAATCACTAAAGGGCAGGTAAACTTCTTAGAATCTATGTAAACAAATCCGAGGACAAGAAGCAGGTAAGGAAAGCCATTCCTGAATTCAGAGAGCTTGCCGTTTATTTCTCCTTATTGATCTCTTGCTAACTTGCTCGTCAGAGATGGATCTCGATCAGCACGGTCGAGTTCGTTTGTGCAAGCCAGCGAATCTTGGTGGACGAGGAGGATTTTTGCAGCAACATGTAGCAACCCGACTTGATCAATTGTTAAAATGCTAGACTTAATGGAAAAATAGTAATTGGAATCGCATCATAGGGTTAATCATGAATTTATTACCAAGATGATGGTTTCATTTGCTTAGGGTTGTAGTATTGCTTTATGGTAAAAGGTTAGAGTTAGTGTCATGCTCTAGTTCAGGGTCAAGGCCCGGGCCCAGCCCTTTAAAATGAATCAGGATCTGAACAATTAAGGTTGACCCAATCACCAACCCAGTTAGGGACAACCATGGTAGATCAAGGTCGGTTTAAGGTCGGTTTAAGGTATTCAACATCAAGGCTAAGGTCGGGGTTTTGGAAACCTAGTTAACTGGAACCCATTGCAAATTTAGATGTAATTATTTTTCGAGTAGAACTTGGATGAATGCTTTTTGAATTACAAGCCAACGATACAGTAGGATACTAGGATGGTAAACCAAAAGGACAAGATAGAAGACATTTATTTGCAAAGGTACATTAAATGTAAATTAAGGTGCAAGTTAAGCCTTGATGGCTCGAAACTAGTGTGAGCCTAAACATGATTTGGATAAAAATTAAGTGTTTGACAGAAATTTGTTAATCGACCCTATCACCTAGTTTTTTTATTTATTTTTTGTTGAGAAAAAAATAAGACAATAATGTGAAATTATAGTCAGAATCAAGATCAAATTAAAGGTTAAGGTTAAATGTTTAATCTAACCAAGCAATTCGACTCTATAAATTAGTGTTTGAACAGGGAAATTTAAAATTAGAGTTGTGGTTTTAACAAGCGCGATCCAACCAACTCTGTTACAATCCTCATGTAAAAAGTTCAAAGTTAATGTCTTTGCAAAGGATACAATCATAAAGACTATTGATTTTGGGTTATTTCTTTATCAACCAAAAGTGGCCGAAAATTAGATTTGTCAACTTTAAAAACTATAAAATACATAAGCATCAGATCGCCAAACTTAATGCGATCCTCGCGTTATTCGTAACCTCAATCTTAGAGAGTGAGTGAACCAATTGCCATTAGCTACGGTCCTCCATAAACCTGACACATGGCAGAACGATCAAGACCTCTCACGGCTCTCACAACCACGTGTCTGAACCCTACATCCACGTACGCTCAAACGTGGCATGACCCAATACAAACGTAATCAAGATATCACTTGTACCCACTTAGCGACACTTGGCACTCCTTGATTAACCACAAATGCCATGTAATACCCGGGTGGAGCAACCTTCGCGTTAATCGGAGCCGTACACGATATTCTATACCGCCCTCCACCGACCGATTCCGGCACCGCGGGTGTCACTGTTAACTTGACCAATCGTTGACCTTGTGAGAACGAATGTGTGGCGAAGGGAGCGCTTCCGAGATTCAACTCCATCTTTTCCACAACTGTCAATGGAACGGATACCACCACATCGAAACCCTCACCATAACGAATCTTCTCCGGAACTCCTTCGATTACCGGTCGGAGATTCGCACGGTCCGCCGACAAATATTCCGGCGAGAAAGCTTCAATTCTTAATTCCGTCGGGAATTCAGCGTCAAACTTGTAGAAGTAATGGGGTTACTTCCGGCGAGTAGCACTCTTCCGTCCGGTAACAGATTCGCCGTCGAATGATACATTCTTGGAACTGAACCAGGGTTTAATGTCATGAACCGTAATCCGACAGGTTGGTCCGGCCGGTACAAGAGTGGATATAAACACGGGTTCGATGCCATCTCAAAGCCTTGTGTTCCTGCCTGAGCACCGTTGATGATCAACACTTCACCGGTTGGTAACATGACCATGTCGCCCATAATCCGACCAAAGGCCATGTCTTCCATTTCCCAATTGGGTTCAGGATCTGTTGCTACGATACGCCCGCAGCTACCGTGCGCTGGGGTGCCTGTGCTCCTTAGCATGAAAGCACCGAACTGGGCTCCACCACAGACTACAATCTCGGCAGTGGAGTAGTCACCTTGGAGTGCAAGCATCACCGATGATCCACCCGAAGGATAATTGCGGGGCCCACCATCCAACGGTGGATAATCGCGTACGACGGCGTTTATTGCGTAATCGTACTCTATGGCCTTGTTGTTTGCAAAGATGAAGAGGTGACCGTTGGGAAGGAGGTGGACGTAAGGGTAGAGATTGTCCATCTGCTTGTCTTCCACGTCAGCAAGAAACGGTAACTCTACAGTTCCTTCGCGTTTAGGAGGATAGAATTCTATGTTATTGGCGGCTCGACCGCCGATGATGATAATTGAACCCTCAGGAAGAATTTGGTTCGTCGCATACCACCGGCCCGTGTTAAGCTCGACGTCTTCAAGCTCTTCCCAGTCACAGAAGTGGTCGGCTCGGCACGGAACGAACTTCCGAATCTTCTTTAAACCGTCTAAATCACCACCGGTTTGCAAGAGTGTGCCATCGGGGGAGGAATTGACCGGAAGAACACCAAGTGTCGGTGAGGATCATCAACGGTCGGATTTGGTTGGTGGAAGGATCGAAGAGCACAGAATGAGCATAACAGTCGCGTTGAAGGACTCGATCGTTGGGGTCGAACCGGCAATGGCCCTTACGCAACATTCTCCGGGATGGACCGATGTTGGTCCGGTCGAGGAGGATTACGGTGCCGTAGTGAGTGACGGCTGTGTGCATGGAAGAGATGCCGGCGTTGGAGACGAGAAGCTCCCACGTGCCGGGGAGGTCTGCACGAGTGATGGTTACATGTAAATAAAAATGTAACGAAGCGATGAAGAGAGAGACGAGTCGTGTTGTGCTTGAAGAAGAAGAAGTAGAAGCCATTAGAGTCAGAACTGAACTCAGAGAAGATTGAGAGAGAAGAGATCACATAAGAGAGTAGTGGAAGTCAGTGGGGCGGCATCAGTGTGGGGAATCGTATTACAGAAGGTAACGAAGAATAATCAAGGAGTTTCCACAAGAATTTTGAAAAAAAAAAAAAAAAGTTTATGTGAAAATGAAGGGCAATAAAAAATTATCCGAAAAAGGGCAAAAAAAGCCAATAATGGGAGAGTGAAAGGGGAAGCGTTAGGTTTACCCAAAAAAAAAACAGAAAAAGACAAGCGTTAGGATAATGGGTCCCACTAGGATGACAAAGCTGACATAAAACCAACCATTTATCAGTGAGAACGGCGATGTTGATGAGCTTTTCATCACGCCTTCGGGCCCACAACGAGTGCACGACAACCGACTGTGGGCCCTAGGCAAAAGTGTATCTTTATGGTTTTTTATTTTTTAAGAAATGAATATTACTTATGGAAATAAATGGAAGGTCAGGATTTAGTCGGTAACGAAGGCAGTGTTTGGAGTGAAGGTGGTGAGGTGAGGAATAAGGACCACAGGTCCGCAGCCGAGTCTGGTCCCACAGTTGTCACTTAAGTGGGGCCCACCACGTGGGATGATGAGATGGAACCTGAAACAATTGGAGATAGTGACAACATGGAAGTATGGATTATTGTCACCAACAGTTTTAGAACCTTCCCAAGATAATCAAAGCTGTGGAAAAATATTCAAAATTTAAAAAAAGAAATTTCAAAATAATTATTTATTGGAAATGTGATGATTGAACGGCTACGTAAATTGTTTGGCTAAATGCTCATAGAATCTCTACTATTAAATTTGATAAGATTCAATTACATTTTTTTTATGCCTTATTGATATTTATCACATGAAAATATATACTTGAAATCATTAAGGTGGAAGGTTATTAATTTTTTTTTTTTTTTTAAATCAGGGTGGACCTTTTTTTATTCAAATGGTGGCTTCTTTGAGCATGCATTTATCATTCTCTAGTAGCACGGGAACAATGAAGACTATTGATAAGCATGCATTTATCATTATTTACTTGATTTAATTTTTCATATTTAGTTAATTAAGAGAGAGCTAATTGCGTAATGTTGAGATCCAACTTAATTAATGCAAGGAGAGCACTAATTTCACACCCCACCACTTTGTTTAAGTTATCCGCCGACAACCCGTGGGTGTGAACCATTACGGGGATCAACGGTTTTACCCATCAATAATAATAAACACAAGTATAGACAATCAATAGCAATAATAAGTGCAATTATATATCAAAAGGTTACAGGAGTCCAAATACTCGATAAAATCAATGAACAAAACAAAGGAAAGAAAATCAAGAGTCAAAGTAAAATCGAATTCAGGGGGAAGCAAAAAGAATAAACTAAATAATTTTCTTTTTAGTTTCTTTTTCTTGATTTAAATAATATTTCTTATGAATAACAATGAGAGGGGGGGGGGTCCTCCGAGTCTTCATCTATACGCTCCTCAAATATCACGGCAATCCGCCTTCTTCTCGCTATCAATGGGAGCTATAAGCGTACTCCAAGCATCCGCGAGAAACTTCGTATAAGCCATCTTCATCTCCCACCGAGTGCCAAGCCTTTTTCATAGCTAAAGCTGGACCCAAACGGATCCTCTCTAATTTCGATCTTTGTGTCACAATTTGTACAAGCTCATATTATAAATGCAATGAAAGGAATGAGTTCGATGAACTCGATAAGGAACAAACAATTCTCATATATATGTTGATACAATCCACGAATGCACATAGAAATGATATGGATAGTATGCGGAAATATGAATGCTACTAAGATCTAACTATGCAAGTGATGCGTCCAAAATCTGCTTTCGGCCCTTAGATCTCCTAAATATGACTTGCAAAACAAAGTGTCAAATGTGGCCCGACCGCTGGTGTCACATCCACCCGGCCGGTACCCTATCGGCATACCCGGGATGTGATCCATCGCCCGAAGATCCATAGTTCGGGGACCACATCATCCACATCGACGATAATACAATCATGAACAAATAATAATAATAAACTAACAATGGATAATCATAAAATTCGGAAATGAGATACCGGGACATAATCGAGTGCGGAGGTAAATATCAAATTTGATAAATTAAGAAGGCCATGGGCGGAATCCACTCCTTCAGGATAAGTAGGAAAGAGATCAACAACGATAACCTAAACTTACAAGTCATGAAGTAAAAATATAAGTTATTACAATTCTCCAAAGTTTTATTGTCACAAAAGAGGGGGGGTGGGTAAATATGTCCTCTTCAAAGGTGAAGACCATGGAGACCCAACATGGTTGCTCCCATACTATCTCGGGGCTAACCTGATACGCGAAGGATCAGCCGGTACCGTCACGGAAGTCTTCATTGTAGCTAGCCTCCGATAGTAGTATGAGGTATCCGGGTCCGCCTCGGGGAGTGTGCCATCGAGTAATCACCTGTAGAGTAGCCTAACAAAATATTGCAACCAGGAAAAGGAATGAGTTCCAAAAGAACTCAAAGCAAGGAAGTTATTCCACGACACATAAGCCACAAGAAAATCATAACATGATGCAGATGATATGAAGCATATAATGCAATACGATTCTATTCTAAGTATGCTTTGGTCATCTATGGTAGACATGCTTTAAGTCATAGCACCATACTTCTTTAGGTAGTCTCGGTCACTCATCAGGGGAAGTTGGGTCCTGCATCCCTCTCGGACAAATCCAAGGTTGGGGTTTCGGTCCACCACTCTCTCACATCACCATTTGGTATAAGTATTGGCGCATGTCAAGGTGAAGCCTAGCCCGGTGCAAGTCATCTACTTTATCATGTCGGTTCTAGATACGTCCATTCCCTCTCCCCTCTCGGGATCCTTTCCGGTATCCTTCACACTAGGGTCACGGATATTACCCACCGGACTCATCAACCCTATTGGTCATCCACAAATGGTAGACAGAGAAGCTCTCATGTCCCTCTCACGGATCATTTCACCGGTCTTGAGTGCCCGTGAGCCCAAGTCTAGCCATTTGCAACCCTACCAATAAATGGTCCCTTTTAAGGGTAACCGTAATGCAATTTATGTCCTCTCACGGAGTGGATACTGGTCTTGAGCGCCCACAATTCCACACTACTACCCACGGGTTGTTTGGTCTCAATGCCCTTCCGAATCGGGTCTGATAATGATAGGGACATCCTAGCCATACATCTAGACAAGTCCTATGTATGTCATCCAATAACCAGGGAAAGCGTTGATGGACACCTTCGGAGAACATCCCATACCTATTCCCCTCCGATGTCCAAGGATGGAAGCACCGGTAGGGTGCTCCTCAATCCCAAGTTATACTTAAGCAATCACATGCCCAAGTCCATCATATCAATTCATAAAATACAACCATCATAGTAAACATTTGATTCATGACATTGAC